>NW_020885024.1:421002-538916 GCF_003945725.1 Corapipo altera
TACAGCAATAGGTGTTATGTATGGAGCGTGCTCATGGCATTCTCAAACGTTTTCTTCAAAAACAAAGAAACTGATGAAAAAATCCCTTGAAGCAAGATTAAAAACAAGGCAACATACGTGCTTAGCTTTTTGCATATTGCAGAAGGTTGTCAGAAATCTCCTATAGTTCGCCATTTCGCGTCTCTTACATGAAATTTGGCTGTTTCCCCTGGGGGCAAGGTGCGGGTAGAAAATTTGCAGATGGAACAATGAGACGAAGGGGGTAGTCCTGCCCCCTGCAGAAGTAATTCTATTGCCTTTATGACAGAGTATCATTGCTCTATAAGAAGGGTTGAAGATTTCCAAGATAGTATCCTGTCTTTTCTTGTTATATTTGTCTTTTGCATGGAGAGTTATGCAGGATTTGCAGATTGCTGTTGGCGGCTATGCCATAAATTCCCTTCACTAATAAGAAGTGCACAGCCAATGACTACTTGAAATGTGTGTGTGACTGACGAGTGTCTGAGGTGGCCACCTAAGTGTGACTGGAAAAAACTGTGTGAAAGAGAAAAGTTACATGAATGTGTAACTGTATAAACTTAAAAATACTTTCCGTCGGTGTCGAGATTTTAAGAAGATGTTGGGACTGAGGTTAAATAAGAGATTCTTACAAAAATTTGGTATTCTATTTCAGCCTTGTATGAAGTTTGTGGAGGTTGAATCTCAGGTGGAGTCTTTCCACTGGTGTTGTTCCTTAGCTGTGTGGGTTGTGCAGGAGACCACTAGTTTTGGAGCAAGTAAAAACCATAGAACAGCAAGCATTAGTGCAGGCTGCAGAGTTGGCAGAGCCCAGAGCAAAGTACATGACCTGAAAACCATTCTTGCAATTCATGGAAAAGCTGCAAGAAGCTGTAGAGAAACAGGTTTTTGACACTCAGTTACAGAAGCTACTGGTTGCACAACTAGCCAGAGATAATGTCAATACAGACTGTCAAAAGGTACTATCCTTGATGCAATGATGCAGGTTTGTGCCGGAGTGGGGTCCTTAGACCATCAAATAACTGCATTTGCATCTACTATGGCAGTAGTGAGTCGTTTGAGCTTTTCTGTGTTTTCCAGGGTTTAAATCAGGAGCCGTCGATGTTGCCGCCTTGCTTAGTTAGCCTGTTGCGAGGGGGCCCTGTAGACTATCAGAGCCATCCTGCGTGCCATCTTGAAAGCATCTGGAGCATTGTGGATAGTGTGTCTTCAGGCCTCCTGGTTGGAGGCTGGAGCAGACCAGTTATGTCGCAGGGCAGAAATTGTGTGAACAATTTCTATTGCATTTCTGAGACCTTTGCCTTGGCATGGCTGGGTGCAAACAGTAAAAATACTGCGCCACTAATATGGCTGCAGGCCTTGTGCCAAGGTGAAGGAGGAGTTGTTTTGGCAAGAAAACAAGTTTTATGGACACCAGCTATTATCCAATTAGTGCTGTACACCACAGTATGTTTCCCTTATGTATCCAATGTAACCTGGGGAAGAATCACATGCCTGTGTGTCACAAGCAGCATATAAGCTGCCTTTCCTCTAATAAAGTGGACATTTTTGCTAATCATATTGATTCGTGTGCATTTCTGTCCGACCCCCTCCGCCGATACAGTTATGTTGATCAGTGTGGCCAGAGCTTAAGTGTTGTTTTAAAGAGTCCTTATATTTTATCTTCAAAACCCCTCCCATGCAGCAACTGGTATCAATATTCATTGTAAAACAGCTAGTCCTTCATCCTTAAGACGTGCCCTGCCCATTGCAGCTGTGTTCTCAGCAAAATAGCCTCAATACTTGTGACTGCTGTTTGTTCTATACCAAATGTATTGCTCGCATAATCTGACTAGTGAATGTTTAGGATTATATGAAGACAACATGAGTTAAGTGCCTTGTTAATCGGTTGTTCTAATAGCACACTTGCAAGACCTTTTGTTCATGTTGCAGTCATTGATGCTAATTATACAAGGCAATTCTGTGCTATAGTTTTCACACCTTATCCACCACTGATAATTTCTAAAAGAGACACAAATAGCTCAATTTATACCTTTTGTGAGTTATGTTCCCCAAGCAGAGTTCCATGAGTGTCGAAATGAGGAATTTGGTTCTACTGATGCACCACAAGTCTTTTGGTCACTGCTGATTTCTGCGTAGCATCCACAGCTGACCTGTACTCTCTGCGATACTCAAAGCTTGCTGTCAGTTGTCCAAACAAACAAACTTCTGTAGTTGTGAGACTAGGAGGTACTGTTCAGAGTTTTCTTTTAGAACATACAGATTCTGTGTGACTTAAGCAATGGTTCATACCTACAGAACAGTTGTTGGCCCTGCAACAGCTTGTTAAAGAGCAGTTTGATGCTGATTACATTGAACCATCTCAGAATCCTTTAACTACCCCTGTCTTTGTGATGGAAAAGAAAAAATCTGTGAAATGAAGACTGTTGCATGATCTCAGACGGGTTGGTGCAGTCATGGTTACCATGTAAGCATTGGTTTATTGACCCCTTCTGTGCTTCCTGCTAAATGACCCATTGTTATTATCGATTTGACAGGTTGTTTTTTCACAATCCAGTTAGACCCCAGTGATAGAGAAAAAATTGCATTTTCAGTTCCATCTATTAATCGTGCAGAACCTTATGAGCATTATCCATAGAAAACCATCTCCCAAGGAATGAAAAGTTTTTCTATAATTTGTCAGTGGCTTATGATTCCAACATTATTTCCTGTAATAATGCAATTTTCTGATTGTCTTTTGCTGTCATTATATAGATGATATTTCTGCTGGCTGTGGCCACTGAGGATCAGTTGGATGTGTTGGGGTTGACAGAGAACCTGTCAGCAGCCTGGCAATTAGTGACGAGAAATTTAAACAACTTTTAGGAAATATTTACTGTAATGCTGGACAGAACAAACGTAATGCAGCCCAGACCAAAGGTCACCAATCAAAATGTGTATAGTGTCACCAATAGCATGTCACAGCATGCACAGTGTCTTCAGTGTCACCAATAAGAGTGTGTGCAGTGTCTTATGCTTGAGACTTTTGACCAATTGTGTTGTGACACGATAGTGTACAAAGAGTATAAAAGAAACACTTGAGAGCAATAAACAGCTTCCTGATCACCTTACACCTGGACTACGTCTGATATCTGTGTCGCCTTGGCCATTCCGACATTATCAGCGACATATGGAGACGCCGACATGATTGCAGCGTTGAAGAAAGATTTATCTCCAACTCCGAGAAAGAGTTTGGAGGGATTCCTCTCCGAGAGAGAGGGACTGCCGTGACTTCCCTCCTAGAGGGGGAAAGAGCAGAGATTGTCTCTCCTAGAGAGTGATTGGACCTGTGGGATGAGGCACAGGGGGAACGGAGCCCGGTGAAGCTTGAGAGCTTTGGTTCCCGCCAAACGGTCCAGACCTGAACTTTTTCGAACCCTCATTAGGTAAGCTAACGGGGGTGCCACCGGGGACAATATTTTAACGACGGGACAGCATATAACAAAGGAGGAAAGTGTAGTTCTATCTACGTGGAAATCCCTCCTTAACCGAAAGAATGTCAAGGTTGTTGAATTTAATTTATGATGTGTGCTGTTATAGTACTGAAAATAAGGCTTTGAAGCTGCTATGTTAAGTTGCATTTCATGTGTTTGCCTAACACTTACTCCGTGAGACTCTGAAAGATTTAGAAGCGTACGGGAGGCAACAATCTATGCAATAATTCATATAAGAACTAAAACTCTGAAACGCAGTTGCCCAGAAAGATAAGCAGGTTGCCGATGTAACGAATTGTCCTTGAACTACACCTCCAAGCAAAAAAATGCAGAAAAATTTAATAATTCACTCCCGGAGACAGAAAAGAAGTAAGGACCCCCCCCCCTCCACTGCCACTGCTGCAGAAAAAACAGTTTTTCCACCAGATAACTCCACTGAGAAAACAACTAAGAAAAGAAATTCAAGTCAAGATATATAAGCAAATGGAGAGGGACAGAGATAAATTAGAACAGTGGGGGCTGGGCAGAAAACAAGACAGCAAGGCCCATTCCTGTATAAGCCTTTGAACTTAAAAGTCAGCACCTACCTTCTTTTCTTGCTTCTTCGCAGCCTGAGTTACCTATTTTTTGTTCGTGTACTAATTGGCTGTTTCAGTCTCACAATGTGTGTAAGATAAAACACAGAAAAATATACAACAAATCAAGTTTGGTGTCATGGAAGCCTGAAGAAGACGATCTCTGCCACAGGGGGAAGAAAGGGGGGGGCAAAAACTGCCTTCTGATATTTCTGTTAATTCTCGTGTTAACTGTAGTGTCTGTTGAATGTGTTTTTGTGAGCTCGCAATATTATTGTTACTCTGTGTGTGTGTATGTGAAGAAACAAAGTTCTTTGCCAGGAGAAAAAGGAAAAAAGAAAAGTAAAAAGCCCTCCCTTGAAAAGATTCAGCCTTGCCAGGGAGAAAAAACAGTGTGTATTTCTCATGATAGAGACGGTCTGTTGCTTGCCAACTAAGCAGGAGTGAAACTCTCCTACTTAGTAAAAATTGCAACTTTGTAACCTTCTGATTGGAGAAAGAAATTGTCTTACAATTTTATAACATAGTCTCACTAACTGTTTTCTGAAGTTGTTCATTAAAATAACCAAAATTGTTTTAAAATGCATACATAAATGTAATGGAGAAATAGAGTTTTTAAAGTAACTACTGACAACTGCCTGTGATAAGAAAATTCCAGAGCATGTGGGGGGAACGATTCTCCAGCGGAGCTGCTGGGCACAGCTGCTCTACCTTCCCTCTACCCCCCTGCTCAAACAGCTCTGTAAACATTCTTTTGTTGCTTCTGTATTTTACAGATAGGTTTTTTGAGATTGTTGCAGAAGCTTTAAGGTAGACTTATTTGGTGGAATACCTAGCTCAAAAATATCTTATTTGACAGGGGCGGTTTTTGCCAGAGAAAAAAGGGAAAAATAAATAAACTGTTTCTAGCTGGAAGTTTCCACCTTTGTGGAAAGAGAGATAAAATCTAAAGATATAATACAGGAAACTGCCTAACAACAGACAGCGTTTCAAGTTTAAACTGCATCTGTCCTAGTCTCTGTGCTAAGCAGCAGAAGTGTGTCCCTGTTATCAGGTGACAAGCTTAAACCAGAACTGTTGCTGCTTTGCAGGTGTGCGTTCCGGATCCCCTGGTATATTCTTATGAGCAAAACCCTAGTTTAAAGCACCCTGAGTGAGTTTTACTGTGGCTTTATGTAAATTGCTAAAGTTAAAAGCTACTTTACGAGTGTTAACTTCTTAAATACATCTATGTAAGTTAAACTGTTACATCTATTTTGTTTAAATAAGATGTTTAAAGTTTTCATGCATATCCCAGAAAAATATATAAATATCAGCAAAAATTCAGAATTAGCTGCTTATAAATCCTAGCTGATCATATCGTTTCAGAGGCTGGGTGAGACTGCTTAAGTTTTAAAAGGACATGACTGTTCTCCAGTTTCATTTTTTACATTTAGAGAGGCAGGAATCTGCCCGATGAATTTGTGAATCCTGTTCAAATCCCAAGCCATGTGTGGCTTGATAAAAGAAAAGTAAAAGATACAAAACTATATTTAATCCAATTATGCAACTAAGACCCTTATAAAAATCAGTAATCCTATCCTCTGAAAGATTTCCATATGCTGGGATTTTGAACAGCCAATTGTTTCTTCATAATGAAAGCTACTATTTGCTTTTATTGAAATTACAGTGACCTTCCTGAAATTCAGTGTGTTTTACTTTACAATAGGAGAGAATTGTTCTGCAGTACAACATGATAAAATGATGCTCAAAATGATAAAAGCAAAGTAAAAGGAAATACAGAAGTTAGAGACCTAAAAAGATGAGCTAAAATTAAATGTGATTGTTCTAACCAATGTCATTTGAGAAGCAGGATTGAAGAATGCTCCAGGAAAAATTCAAAGAACCGAGTCATGGAACCTATCTCCAACAGGGAGAATTATACCACACAGAATCATCACTAAGCCTTCAACTTCAAAGAAAAACTGCAAAATTACCCACGATACCCACTTAAAACTGACTGAACTTGCGAGTTTTGTATTAAAGGTGAAGAACAACTAAAAGAAGCAGATGAACAAGAGCCGAGAGTTAATTACATCCCAGACATCAGAGACAACTTGGACTGACTTCTCACAGAAGACACTGAATTTCAAGCTGTATTAGCAGACTGTAATAGTGATTTATCTATTCATTTTTCTAGGTACCGACTATAGACAGAAATCATGTGTTGCTGCCAATCACACATTACTCATGTAACTCAGACATTGGTTTAACTTCTTCACAATTTGGAAAGTTTTGAAAAACTGTAAAGACAAGTAATGTAATTTTCTGGTTTTCCAGAGCTAAAACAATTCTTGCAGGTTGGAGTGCATGTCATGCTGCAAACATCCAGCATAAATCTCTAAAAGTTACATTATACTCAGTGTGAGGGGACATGAACCTCTTTAACAGAATTATTTGCGATGTACTGCATGAATTCTAACAACTGTTTTGTTTTCCTTTAGTGACTACTGCTGTAAAGCTTCTCTTAGTATACCTAATGTAAATGTTCAGAAATTCTCTTTCAGTATTAACACTGTTGAGTAGATGATCCCATGATAATGTATTGTACAGGCTAATTTAATCCATATTTGATACAATATTCCTTCAGTTCAATCAAGATGCGAATTATGAGTAACTAAATTCAAGAAGTGAAATACCATTTGTATTAATTTACAGCTCTTACAGCATGTTGCTAAAGGATGAACAAAAATATAGAATTAGATGATGTGCTAATAGAATAACATAACCCTGAATTTTACACATCAAATGAACATTTTAAAATATAAAAAGGGGAGAAAGAGACTATGCAGGCGCATAAACAGATGCTAAACTGGAATAGATCTCATTTAAATTTGTTAGGACTTATATTCCTTGTATGTATTCCTTTTCAAGCCAGGTACAGTTGTTAGACGTGACTGCCAAAGATGACAAACTGAGAAGTACACAGCCAATAACTACTTAAAAAGTAAACTGTGTAATTAAAATGTAAAAGTATAATAGAAATTCCAGCTATGTGTGAGTGAAGAGTGACTGAGGTGGCCACCAATGAATGACTGAAGAGAGATTGGTTGAGAGAGAGAGACTGTGTAGATATATATGTTACAACATACGTGTGTGCGAACTCAACAATGTTCTTGTATTGGAGTGTTGAGACCTTTGCGGGAATGTATTGCATGGATCTCTTGGACTGTAGTGAATCCTTGTTTTGAATAGTGGATGAGCTCTCTGGATTCTTTCTTAGCGAGATGTTGTTGCTGTGTTTCTTTTTAGCTTTGGATCAGGGGTTGCCAATGCCGGTGCCTTGTTTGATCAGCCTGTTGCAAAGGGCCCTGCAACAGACTGTCAAAGCCATCTTTGCGGCATAAAATAAAAAAAGAGGGGGAATTGTCGGGGTTGACAGAACCTGTCAGCAGCCTGGCAATTAGTGACGAGAAATTTAAACAACTTTTAGGAAATATTTACTGTAATGCTGGACAGAACAAACGTAATGCAGCCCAGACCAAAGGTCACCAATCAAAATGTGTATAGTGTCACCAATAGCATGTCACAGCATGCAGTGTCTTCAGTGTCACCAATAAGAGTGTGTGCAGTGTCTTATGTTTGAGACTTTTGACCAATTTTGTTGTGACATGATAGTGTACAAAGAGTATAAAAGAAACACTTGAGAGCAATAAACAACTTCCTGATCACCTTACACCTGGACTACGTCTGATATCTGTGTTGCCTTGGCCGTTCTGACATTATCAGCGACAGGGTGTGTGTTGGATGCTGAAACCAGAAAGAATCTGCAATTCTTTGGCCTAGTAGTTGCTCCTGACACAGTGCAGCGAGAGGTACCCTGGATATATTTAGGGTTCACGTACACAATAAGCAGTCATTCCTCAACCAGTTCAATTGGATATTAATGTTAAAACTCTTACTGACACACATACAGTAGCTATTAAGGTCTTTAAATTAAATTAGATCGTCCTTGAAATTGCCAAACACCCAGCTGGCACCTCTATTTGACCTGCTCAAACATTCTGACAATTTTCAGGAACTGAGGGAACTGACTGAGAGAACTGACTAACAGAGCAGTTTGAACCATCCAACAAGTAGAGCAAGTTTTACATTCTAAATTTGTTTCACGAATTGATCATTGTTAAATTGTCTAATTTTTCATTTTTGCATATCACAGTGTTCCTTTTGTCAAAAACTGCTCCTGGATTGTTTGAGCACGTAGTTCAAATCACCATTAAGGCTAGAGAAAGATGTGTACAGTGTACTGGCAGAGATCCAGTTTGCATTGCTGTACCTGTACAATCTCATTACTTTAAATGGTGTCTGGAAAACATATATAAAGTGTGAACTGCTTTAGCTGGGTTCCACGGCCAAATTTCTTATCATTCATTAGTCCATAGAAGGAGCGCAATGTCTGGGTCACCTTAATGAAGGCCTTGAACCAAACCACCTTTTGTGCCTCGCTTGCATGGCCTGAGCAGCTTTTTCATACCTGTCTGGTAGAGGTTCCGTTAAATGGCAGTGAGGTCAGCCTTTATAGCAACCAGCCTCAGACCCCTGACGACGTCGTTTTGTAAAGTTATATGGCAGTGTATAGGCAATTGGGATTTGTTGCAAGAAAATTGCCCTCTGGCCTGTTTCTCATATGTGGAGACAGGGCCTGACCAGGAATTCCCAAAGAGATAACAGGGGGACCTTGTACCATAGGTCATCTAGGACTGTTACCAAAAAGCCCCTAGATGGTCTTACAGTCTTGAGGAAGACAGGTAAAGCTGTGGTAGTGTGGAAAACAAAATTTGAATGGCATCATCAAATTGTTCATCAGGAAAGTTCTCCTCAAAATTGTGGAACATCAAGTTGTAACCCTTGCTTTTCAGTTAATTCCTAATCAACCTTTGAATGTTATTACTGATTCTGCATATGTTGTTAATTTGTTACAGTGACTTGATCAGGCGGTGTTGTATTGTCCATTTCCAGGTCTTATTTTTCAAGTGTTGTTTGTACTCTAAAGAACTCCTTTGCAGAGGCTTGTTCCAGCAGGTTTGCTATGCTTCGATCCAGTGCAGCTTCATAGTTTTTCACCTCTTTTAGAGTTTTGGGAAAAACACGCTGTGCTTTGCCAAAAGCCTCCTCCAAACTGATGATCTTGTGGTCCCTGTGGAAGCTGAGGACAGACCACAGCATGCAGAAGCCTTCAGACATCAATTTAGCTTAATTCATTCTATTGCTCGCTCGGTTGTTGTCTCTTGTCCAGGTTGTCATAGTGCCTGTACTCCTGTCTATTTTAGTACTAACCCTTGAAGTCTTACAGCCTTACAGATTTGGCAATTGGATGACACTCAGGTCAATGAAATTGGTAATTCGGAGCATGTCCATGTGTCCATTGGCATATCTTCCCATGTGGTGGTTACTAGTACACATACTGAACAAAAAGGTCATGGTGTCATTGCTGCCTTTGAAGTGCCCGCTCAGGTGCAGACGGACAATGAGCTGCCTTGTGTCTGTAAATCTGTCCAAGTTTTCTTTGCCTTGTGGAAGGTCACTCATGTTACAGCTATTTCATATTCTCCTACAGGACAGGCTATTGTGGAGAAGATGTATGGTGCCCTGAAGTAATTGCTTCAAATAACAGACAGGGGGAATTGTGGGGAATCTCGGCTAGACCGAGACCCCTAATATAGAATGAAAAGCTGACTGAGAATAGAGGGCCTGGTCCTGACAACATGCACCCCGAGAAGAGGAGAAAAACATCAGGAGAACAAGAACACTGTCTCATGAGAACAAGGACACTGTTCCCATGAGAACAGACTTATTTTGAACAGAGTGACTGAGAAAAATATAAACATCAAAAGAAAACAAGAACAGATGTGTAGAAATGTTGTGAGAAAGTAGAACTAAGAAAGTCCAGCTAAAGTCCACCTATTAGCTGTGAGAATTGTAGTTTCTGTATTCAAAGTGACCTATCTGTGTAATATACCTATGCCTAAAGAGCTGTATTTAAAAGGCTGTAAACGGCAGCCCGTGGCTGCTGCTGCTTCCTTTTCTTTCCAATAAACTTTCTTGCTGAATATTATGTGTCGTAGTCCGTTCCAACAATGACAAATAAGGTGTAGGGGTTGGCCACTACTGGGTGTAGTTTCTTTCTCCATGCTGTCAGGTAATGTATCCATTATAGCCTCTAGATCATACCAGTCTGGATTTTGTGATCTTGTTGCTCTTTCTACACAATTAGCTACCTTCTCTGGATTCTCTCTATATTCCCCAACTGAGGCTTTCCATTGTTGTAACTCAAGCAAAGAAAAAGGAACTCATTAAAATTGATCCCTGGTTACCCATGGCCTGTCTCAGGGGAGCCTCTATAACAGTTTTCCCCTTTTTAGTTCTAGTTCTCCTGGCCACTGGGCTTGGATCCAACAGAGCCTCACGCACCCTTCTCCCCCTTCCCCTAGCAGTTGCAGTGGAAACTTTTCCTTTTGTTTTTGATTTTACTACGGGAGCTCCTTCCTCCTCAGAGGCTTCTGTATGTGTCAGTGAAATCGCTATCCATAGTTTTGACTTTCATGCTCGAGGGGTCAAAGAGAGGAAGGCTCTGCCTTTGCCTCCTCTCGGAGGCCAGGGGTGCCTTCCTCCTCCTCGGGGAACCCGTTCCCTGATGATATGGGGGAAAAGCTGGGAATGCGAGCCCTGGATGTGCAACCCCCCCCTTCCAGAATGAAGAACTTGCAGACGGGGGGGAAGGGGGGAAGGTTGGAATGACCCCGCCCGTCGCATACCTGGTGAGGGGTAAGGTCCATAGGGGACTGTGAGTTGAAATGCAGAAGAGGCAGTTCCGGCTCCGCCCATAATGGCGAAGCCCAAAGTGCTGGTGTCTACTGGGGGGGCGACAGCCATCTCCGCTCCTCCTCCTGCATCAGCAGCCACTTTGACCGTAGCTGCCAAGGTATCCTGGGCTACCAAGGTATCCTAGGCAGCCGATTTGGCGCCGCTTGTAGCCACGGAGTGTTCAGATACGAGGCGGCCAGTATCCATGCCGGTCGCAACCGAGGAGTGTCTGCGCCTGTGCCTGCGTCCGAGGCGGCCCCTGCAACAGCACTACTCCCCCCAGGACCCGCTGTAGTGGCTCCTACCGCAGTGTACACAGGGAGTCCAGTCCCCGCTTGTCCCGTGGTGGCAGCTCCCGTCGCCGCTGCTCCGGTAGCAGCCGCTGCCACCGGTCCGGTCCCCGCCGATCCAGCAGGACCCGCGCCCGCCGCTCCGGCAGCAGCCCCAGCGCCAGCCTGTCCCGCGGCAGCACCGGCCTGTCCGACGGCGCCTGGGCTTCCCCCTCGCAAATCGGGAGCAATAAAAGATCTAAATCTTCGTTTGTCAGGCTATTAACATAAATTTGACTGATGGGATCATGTTTGCCATGGTGTTTTGTAGGAGCCCAAACCCAGCTCTCAGCAAAAGAAAGCTCGGTAAATTTGAATCACAAACCTTGGAAAACAAGGCTGACAAACATCTCGTGATCTGAAGAAATTTGGACCCTTGTCCTGAGACCTGTTGATGTGCAACCCTGAGATATAAACCTGGCTCCTAGTAGAATTAAGAAAGGACTTTTTGAGATGATTGTTAAAACCATGTCTAAACCCTTGTAATCCCTCTATCCCCCATGTAATCCTGCTTGAAGAAAAATTAACTATTTGGAAATTGCAGTAAAAACTTGTGTAACTCCCTAGTTAACATAGGTTGTCCCCTTCATTAACATATCCAGCCCTGATGCCTTTAAAATTGTGTTCTTGTGTTCAATAAAACATTCCAGTTTTCCCCATGCTGGAATCGTCTAGTTTTTATTTTTCAGACCACCACTGTGTCTCCTCTTTCCTCTCTCTAAAACCATTTCTGAGAGCTCTGCCTCTGCCAGGGCTTTCTCTGGTTTATATTCCTTCTTCCATTCCAGATGGTTTAAAAAAGCCAGAAACAATTCAGCATACACTACTTCCTTATGGAGGATTGACATAAGCTGTAACACTGTATTCATTTGAAAAGAGCCAAACTTCAGCCAAGTCTGCAAAACCAAGGTTTAAGGAGATCCTTTTGGAATCTCCTCCTCTTGGGACTTGACACAACCCATGATGACAACTACCAGGCAGAAAGAAAACTTCCCAGTGTTGGATTTGAACTCATGGCCTCAGGATGATCAAACAGGCTCTCTCTCCACACACAACCACCAACTTCGAGTGAGGGCAGGCTATTTTAATGCACAAAAGGCATCCCTTTTCCTTCCAGTTCTACCAAGCCAACACAAAATCCCCTGAGTAACCACAGTGGTACGATCCACCATGCACTGTCCCTGCCCTGCCTTTACCCTAACCCTTCACCCGCATCCCCTTAACCCTCACAGGCCAATCAAACAGCCCACCCAGGTGAAATGCTTTTTGCCCACAGACTGAGAAAACACCAACTTTTGCAACAACACAGGGCCCCAAAATCACACTTCCCAGTTCATCATATTCCCCAATTTCCGGGAAAACCCACTTTACAATTGCTAGCAAAATTAACCCTAAAAGAACTGCTCTTTTATCTCACCTGTGCCCAGGATTGTTAGGAGCTGGGGCAATGGTTCTACAATTTTATAATAAGGTCCATCCAATCCCAGATCTATCCAGCCCTCAGTTCTGCCCAGATCTGCCTCCCAACACACCCCTTCGGGAATTGGGTTTGGGGTCTTTGGGACCCCTTTTTCCTCATCTTCATCTTCTTCACAGCATGTACAGTCCTTGGAGCTCCTCCAAAGTTCTGGGCTTGAAGGTTGCTTTGTCTGTGTGATATCTTGTTGTTCAGGTCTAGGGTGCGATGTTCTTAAACAGAGGTGTTTTTCTACAATTCTACCTTGGAAAGAAGACTAAACATGCTAACAGAATTTAGAGGGATTGATATGAAATGGGGTAATAGGGTTGGGTATGTGTAAACTACTATGCTAAAGGGTAAAGGATTATACAGTTACATTAAAATCTACATTTACTACATAACTACTTCTAAAATCTACAAAAGCTAAAAAATCCAAAAAGCTTTAAAGGTATCACTGGACAGGGAGCTTTTGCAGGAACTTAGGGATAAAATAGAGTTTATCACCTTTGGAAAAAAGGACAGGCAACTCATGAAGTGTTTAAGAATGTGGTTACGTCATGTAGAAAGAAAATTAGAGAGGTGAAAGCACAATTTGAGCTTAATCTGGCCACTTCTGTTAAGGATAACAAAAAGTGTTTTTATAAATACATCAATAGCAGAAGGAGTGGCAAGGAAAACCTCCATTCTTAGTTCTATACGAAGGGGAACATAGTTACCAAAGACAAGGAAAAGGCTGAGGTACTTAACACCTTCTTTGCCTCAGTTTTCAAAAATAAAACAGGTTATCCTCAGGACAACTGGCCTCTTGGGCTGGCACACAGGGATGGGGAGCCAAATAGCCCCCTGTAATCCAGGAGGAAGCAGTTAGTGAATTGCTGAGCCACTTAGATCCTCACAAGTCTATGGGACCAGATGGGATCCATCCTAGGGTGATGAGGGAGCTGGTAGAAGAGCTCGCCAAACCACTCTCTATCATTTATCAACAGTCCTGGCTCACCAGGGAGGTCCTGGATGACTGGAAGTTGGCCAGTGAGATGCCCATCCATAAGAAGGGCCAGAAGGAAGATCTGGGAAACTATAGGCCCATCAGCCTGACCTCAGTGCCTGGCAAGGTTATGGAGCAGATCATCTTGAGTGCACTCACACAGCACCAGCAGGATGGACAAGGGATCAGACCCAGCTAGCATGGATTTAGGAGGGGAAGGCCCTGCCTTACCAATCTGATATCTCTTTATGACCAAGTGACCCTCCTGGTGGATGAGGGGAAGGCTGTAGATGTAGTCTACCTGGACTTCAGCAAAACCTTTGACACTGTCTCCCATAGCATTCTCCTGGAAAAGCTGGCAGACCACAGCTTGGACAGGGGCACTCTCTGCTGAGTTAAGAACTGGCTGGAGGGCCAGGCCCAGAGAGTGGTGGTGAATGGTACTGCATCCAGTTGGCAGATGATCACTAATGGTGTCCCCCAGGGATCAGTGTTGGGCCCAGTCCTGTTTAATATCTTTATTGATGATCTGGATGAGGGGATTGAGTGTACCATTAGCAAATTTGCAGATGATACTAAGTTGGGGAGGAGTGTTGATCTGTTGGAAGGATGGAGGGCTCTTCAGAGGGACCTGGACAAGATGGATAGGTGGGCTGAATTCAATGGTATGGGGTTCAATGAGGCCAAGTGCCAGGTCCTGCACTTTGGCCACAACTACCCCATGCAGTACTAAAGGTTGGGCACAGAGTGGCTGGAGACAGGCCAGGCAGAAAGGAGCCTGGGGGTTCTGATTGACCAGAAGCTGAACATGAGCCAGCAGTGTGCCCAGGTGGCCAAGAAGGCCAATGGCATCCTGGCCTGTATCAGGAATAGTGTAGCCAGCAGGACCAGGGAAATGATTCTTCCCCTGTACTCGGCACTGGTTAGGCCGCATCTTGAGTACTGTGTCCAATTCTGGACCCCTCAATTTAGGAAGGACATTGAGGTGCTGGAGCATGCCCAAAGAAGGGCAACAAGGCTGGTGAAGGAACTGGAGCAAAAGTCCTATGAGGAGAGGCTGAGGAAAATGGGGTTGTTCAGCCTGGAGAAGAGGAGGCTCAGGGGAGACCTTATTACTCTCTAAATGTACGTGAAAGGAGGTTGTAGCCAGGTGGAGGTTGGTCTCTTCTCCCAGGCAACTAGCAGTAGGACAAGAGGGCACAGTCTTAAGCTGTGTCAGGGGAGGTTTAGATTAGACATTAGGAAGACATTCTTTACAGAGAGAGTATTGGAATGGGCTGCCCAGGGAGGTGGTGGTTTCGCCATCCCTGGAGGTATTTAAGAAGAGAATGGATGTGGCACCTAGTGCCATGGTCTAGTAGACAAGGTGGTGTTGGGTCATAGGTAGGACTCGATGATCTCAGATGTCTTTTCCAATCTAGTTGATTCTCTGATTCTCTAGAGTTTCATTTTTCCCAAGTTAAGAGGGACAAAGGACTTGTATGGGCAGAGTTGGGGGGATGCCAATCATATGCCTTCCATCTCTGCACCCCATCACCTGTGGGACATGGTTTTGTTGTGTGCACCAGCATGGGTCCCACCAAGCTACCACTGACAACCGAGCTGTGGGTGTAGGAAGCCCCAGGAAGTTGATAATCCTAAAGGGACCAAAGCGTAATGTTTAGCTGGGGGGTGGGATGGGTGAAGCAGCCAACACTGCTTTGATGGGATCTTTTTCCAGAGTGTTCATTAACCAGCTGTCACGGGACATGCAATACAGCATCTTGGGTTGGGTTTGCACCTTCATGTCATGGTGTTGCTAGGTGATTTTGTGATACTGGGAAGGGTGATGAGCAGAGAAACAGTTGAACTGACTATGGAAACATGGATGGTAGTTAAGCAGAAGCGGGCCTGACTCGGTGGTTTCTCATTGTCCTGGCAGAAGGTTTCTCCAGAGTTGGCCTTTCTTAACCAGATGTTCAGTTCTGGATCAAATGAAGGTTTTTGTTACTTTTTTTTCTCTCTGTTGTTCCTTAGGGAATGGTCAGAGGAGCAAAGGGAGCATTGCCAGAGATTTGAAACAAAACCAAGGATACCGGTGAGCTGAGCTTTGTGAGGGGAGTTGGTGGGTCCTTGTAAGCAGGATGCGAGTTGAGGAGTACAATGTGGCTGTCCTGATGTCTTTCTGGGGTCTTGGGGGTCGGATTCTGCCCTTCAGTTACTGGCGTCTCCTGTGGGAGAGGAGGTAGTTTGTCGTGTTGATGTATCAGCACAAATCAGCTTTACTACCACCATGATTCTCTGCTGTTGTCAATGACTGAACTGCTAAATGCTCTTCCTGTAAATCTGTAGAAGATGCTTTCATAAATATGTATGTTCTTGGTGCAATGCAGGAAGGAGGAGGCATCAGATATGTTTGCAGCTTCAATTCTTGAAGTGCTTTTGGCTTTTGTTTTGCTTGGCCGCAGTCATGGGGCTGCAATCTGGCTGACATTTCAAGGTCCTCTCCAGACCTGTTTTCTGTAGCTGTCTCACAGTAGGCTGTGGCTTGAATGTTTGCCCAGAGATCTTGGATAGGAAGAAAGGAGCATCCTTTTGTTATCGTCTAAGCTGGTTCAGATACTCCAGAGACAGATCCTGAGTTGATGTTGCTGAACTGAGTTATCTTGAGTTGCATCGGGTGGGAGACTTTTTTTCACCATCTTCTCACAAGCAACTGCCTGGTTTGCACTGGCCAAACCCTTGGCAGAGCCATGCTGTGAGTCTCCACAAGTCCATCTGTCAGGGACTGAATCCCCACATCTCCCTGTGGTGGTTTGAGACCCCCAATAATCTAATTTCTGAGTCCAAGCCCCCCTCCCACAACTCACCCCAGTGTGAGGGGTTTTCCAGACACAACACAAGACGCAATATGGGGGGAAGGGAATTATATTACAATAATTACACAAATAAATATTATAATACATTATATACACAATTATAACTATCTCTCCTATGATAAAGCAATATTTACATTGGATCAAATCTCTTTTCCCTTCAATAAGTCTAGAAGGGAAGAAGGAAAGATCCTTTCCACGTTCAGGGCAGCAGTGTCTCTCTTCTTCAATGCAGCAATCGTAGCTGGAGTTGTTGTAGCTGGATCTCTCTCCATTACACACAAGGGGGTCTCCTCTCACCCCTCTCGGCCCTTCGACTCCAAGCGAAGGTCTCTCTCCTGTGGACTGTGATAGCCGGGACAAAGGTTCACCTCACCACATCATATCATGGGGTGTAAGACATCCCATGAAGGTCCCTTCCTCGAGGGGTCGAGTTCCCTTGAGTCAGAACATTTAGGGCAGCTTTCATTTCAGTCCTTGCCCTAAGTGTTCTATCAGAGCTCCTTTGCTCTATCTCAAAACTGCCAGCGTGGCAGCAGCGGGGGGGGGGGGGGGAACAAGGCCACTTCCCCCGCATTGCATCTGGCTGTCCCGGTCCAGCTTTCAGGACGTCTCTGAGCTCTCAGCTCTTCTCTCTCTGCTGCATGTTGCATTTTAGGACTTCCATCAAGTAGGAGTCCACCCCCTCCTCCTAGGAGGGGTCTCAAAGGGGTTTTGTGGGGTTTAATTCCGTTCTTACCCCAAAACTGTCTCTGTTGAACTTTCTCTGCTCTCTCTCTCCATCAGACATCTCTGTGTCTCTCTGCTTAGTTGCATGCAGTCTTTGCTGCTTGTTTCTTATCTTCTTGGCTTTCTGCCACTGTTCTTCGTTCACTGCTGCTCCGCCGCCGCTTTCAGTATCTCTGGCTGTCCACTCACAGCAAGGAAACTTCCCCTAGCTCTTAGCTACAGATACCTGACCCAGTCTAATATTGTTCCAAGTTCCTGCAGCCCCCAGCCAGGGGCTGGGGGGCCCAGCCCCCAACAGGGCTCCTGGTTCTTCTCCCCTCATGGCCTAAAACATGGCCACTTCTTGAACAACTACCTCATCATCCTTCTTTTCCAGTCTGGTGTGATATGTTTAAATTTTGCAGAGGCACTGATTGGGTCAACAAGTGACACCACCCCCTCGAGGGTTACCATTTTTTTAACTCCAGGGGGAAAAACACTTTTTTTCCCCACCACACTCCCCTGGGCCCCACGCTGCACATTTGTTATAGATGCTGAGGTGCACCTTGGTTCTGGGTTATCACAGAATTATAGAATCATGATTTGGTTTGTAAGGGACCTTTAAAGGCCATCTAGTCTGATCCCCCTTCAATGATCTGGGGACATCTTCAACTAGATCAGGTTGCTCTGTCCAACCTGACTTTGACCCACAGCTTCTCTGTGTAGCCTATTCCAGTGTTTCACCACACTCTTCATAAGAAACGTATTCCTTATATCTATTCTTGGGTCTGTGCTGTAGCCTGGACTATGTGGGCATGCAGGGAGTGGGTAGATCATGGGGAGATGTGGATTTTAAGATTCACCTCAGTTCCTTATAGTATAGATATGATCTTAGATGAAGGGAAAAGGTGACACAGGCAGAGATGAGAACAGGCTTCAGGAAGGACACTTCTTCAGACATTTAGTAACATAAAGGCCCTTTATAGTCAGTGGGGCTGTTTTTATCCCATGTTGCATCTGATGCAGTTTGGGCAGCCACCCTAGGATGAGCAGAAACCTGTCCCTGTCCTCTAGCTGCAAGAGGTGAGGGGACAGTGTGTCTGCCAAGTCACCTCCTAGCAAAGGGGGCATAGAGGGTGCTGAGACCCTGTTTCCCTCTAGCATCCCTCCCAGTAAAAGAGCCTGAGATGCTTTGTTCCCAGGAATCACCCCTGACACCAAAACAGGTGTTAAACAGGGCCCAAAGTAGAGACCAAACTTCTTTCTGGTTCCTACACCTCCTACTGCTTCACTGCTGCCTCTCTGCAATCAGCTAGAAAATAAACTCATCCTATCTTCCTAGGAGCATCAACCCCCTCATCTGTAAACAAGGTAGCCTGGAAGACCACTGACTGCAGAGCTGAGTGCCATCACCAGCCTGGGGGTGTTGGATTGGGGTGTGTGTGGGTGTGTGTGCATGCCTTCTGGGGGCGCCCTCGCACCCATCTGCTCCCAAATTCCATCTGCTTTTCCCCTCCGTGTACCCCAGCCCCTGCACACCTGGCAGAGACAGTGATAACCATGTGAACCAGCATGTATCTGAAGTACCAGGTATTTTATCACAGCTGCCTTTCCAGATTTACACCACCAGGGATTTGGTCCCTTGATATAGCTTATTAAACATCCGTTTGCACTGTCCTTAGCATTAAATAATTGTCTCCTTGGTATATTTGAGTTGGAGGGTATCTAACAATACTGTGAATTATTGATCAGACTCCATTATCATCTCTGCACTCCTGTGCCAGCTGCCTCGTGTTGACTTTGCCTGGGATTTACAAATAGGTTTCATTTCTCCTGCAGTTTTGCTTCTTTTTTATCTCTCTGTCTCTCAAAGGAGCAGTTTGGGGCTCCTTACAATTTGTGCAGATGCTCCCATTGGCTGTGACAGCATCTTTCTGCGGACTTCTGAGTAATGGGTCCTATCCTTGTGCTGGCTCCACTTCTGCCAGTCCCCAAGCAAAAACTCTCATTTACCACTAAGGAATGGAATCGTTATCTCCATTGAAAGAATTTCCTTTTCCAACCTACAAAGGATAAACCATCACATCATTGGAGTTTCCTTATCAGCTCAGAGAATTTGTAGGACACACAGTAATGAGCTGTCAGCTCCCTGAGGGCAAAAAGGTACAAAAAAGAGTTAACAATGGTTCAGTTGGTATTCCTTCTCCTGTTTGCTCTACCTGTTTTGCTAGAAGAACATTTTAGGAGAACTGGTTAATATCATGTTCTGTTCTGCTCACTGGACCAAAGGCCTTATTATAGAAAGGAGTAGTATACACAAGGTAATAAATTAGGTAAACTAGAGGTTTGAATAAGATCTAGAAGGCCCAGAGCCAGGATTTTGCAAGCTTGAAGAATTCAGGTCACCTAATTGAAGAGGTCAAATTGAGGAAGACATCCATGGTGACCACCAGAGGGATGAAGGCTTGAGGAGAAGACCCTCACAGTAGAAGACTGCGCATGTCTGGAAAGACTCCGCCCAGAGACTCGCCTACTTATTAATATGTATGATAAATGATGTAACCATGTATCTAAAGTGTATAAAATGGCTTGCTTTTGCACTTTCAAGCTGAGCAAGTTTGTCCAGAGAGAGCTGGCTTGCTCCCAACTGTGGGGAAAGGGTTAACATTATACAGGAACATGTCCCATGGAAGCATGGGAAGTGTAGTCTTTGTGTCATGCCTCTGGAGAAGGACTCTACAGAGCATGCCCATTATAGGGACTCGCTAAGGACTGTGGGAAATACCGCATGATGTCAGGAGAGGTATATAAGGGCTTGTTAGCAGATGAATAAACGATTTTACAGCTGCACGTGCATCTGTTTGGTCCGTGAACTCTTTGCTGCTACACTCAACATTGAATAAACAAATACCTTGCTGCTTGTAGATGCAAAAGTCTCTGAGCAGTTAATCATTCCGAGGTTTTTCAGCATCATCCCCTTCAGCAGACCAGCACTGCACCACTCACACATAGGGCAAAAACCCTGTCTGTCTTGATGGTATTTTAATAAGGATGCTTCAGAGGGCTCCTAAAAAGCCTACTAACCAGGCATGTAAAGTGAGATCTGAGACTTTCTCATTATTTTTGATACCTGGTTCTGTCACTGCCATACCAGTGATGGGAGAGATGCTCAGCATCTCTGGAAATCAGGCTTATGCTTGCCTCTCCATGTCTGCATCATCTTGGAGGAGGAAAACAAGTTGAGAGATCGTATCCCTTTGAATCAGATTTGCTTTTAGAGTTAATCCTGCTGGAATCACACACACCAGAGCCAGGGGCTGCAGTTGCATGTGTGCTCCTCTTTACAGGCTCTGGAGCTGCTGCTGGATGTTTTGACACTGTCAGGAGAGACATATCTAGGTTTTGCTTATGCAAAATCAGCTTCTTCCTTTTTATATAGCTTAAGAAATGGTCTTTCCAGTGAAATGTTTGGGTTATCAAGACTGGTGTATATTTTAAGCTGACAGGCTGGGATTGCAGGCATACCAGTGCATAGCACTAGGGTAGACAAGGGGAATCTTAAAAAAAGGACCTGTCTCTCTTAGAAACGTCTCTGTATTGTCTGAACACTCCTTTTCTGACTCATCCTAGAGACATCTTTTATTCCTAGGGTATAAGACATGCAAGGTAAATTCCAGCAGCTTCAACCCATTTAGGAGCTCTTCAGACCTTACACTGAATTTTACCCCTGCATTTTAAGATCATCCTTTCCTAGTTCTAACCTGTTGTAGCAGGGAGAATGCCAAAACTGAAACCAGTACACCGTTGAAAGCTCAACAAAACAATATTTATTACAAAGAAGTAGCCAACAGAACGAGAAGCTGAGAGATGGGAAAGAGAAGGAAAATAAGCCCCCAAGACAACACTCCACTCACTCGGGTGTTACTTACAAGGTTGTCTTACCAACCCCAGAATGCTTACAATTCCCCATAGCAGAAGCTGCATCCCTGGAGCATTGGCAGGCTCACAAAATGGTGGGCGTCCCTGCCAAGGTAATGTTGTCCTTCATGTGAAGCTTGAGTCCCCTCCCAGCAAGAGCTATCTGCTTTTTATAGAATTAACCTATAATGTCTACCTGGGCAAGTGTGGCCAGCACTGCCCAGATAGAGGCCTTTGGTCCATCCCCTCGTTATGTAAGTGGTACTCCCTTCTGCACATGCATGTGTACATTGGAATTTCCCTGCATCTGCATGCTACACCTCGGGGGGTCTTTTCTAAACGAGTCTGGGGGCTTACTTCATCCTCCTCCTCCTCTTCACTTTCTCCTTCAAATGCTCTTGGAGGGCTGTCGGCCAATAGCCAGTCACCAATTAATTTCAGTTTATACAAGATGCTTCCTTCAAGGATGAAGTTCTCATTTATCAGTGCTTGTTTTCTCATAACTTGGCAGGAAAAGAGTAGACTCTCACAGGTGGCTGGGCCAAAAACACAGACCAAAATTAGCAGCATCTAATTAAACATGAATACACCTGTCTAGAGGAGATTATCGGCGGAGGGGTATAGACAGAATGCTCACAGATCAATATGATCGGCAAAAATGTCCCCTCTATTAGAGGAAAGACAACTTATATACTCCTTGTGACACACAGACGTGATTCTTTCCCAGGTTACATTGGATACATAAGGAAAACATACTGTGTTGTACAGTACTAATTGGACCACAGCAGGTGTCCATAAAACTTGTTTACCTGCCAAAAGAACTTCTCCTTCACCTTGGCACAAGGCCTGCAGCCATATTAGTGGCATAGTATTTTTACTGTCTGCACCCAGCCATGCCAAGGCAAAGGTCGCAAAAATGCAATAGAAATTGTTCACACAATTTCTGTCCTCTGACAGGAGATTGATAGAAGGAGATTAATATCCTAAAATAGCAACCTGGTACTTCTATATAAACATGTCAGTGCAATTGTCTAAAGGACAAAAACATTGAAGTTTTAACTGAAATGTGTTTCCTTTTCCAAGGATGTTTCACTTTACATCGTTGTCCTGACTCCTGTATATTATTGGGCACAATCTAAACTAGTGAGTTTGCAGTGTAAACAGAAAAAAAAAGGTGAATTATTATGGAACAAGAGCTGTTAATTCTAGTTGAGTGGAGAAGACCAATGCTGGATGGTGTAAAGTGACCCACCAAAGTCCACATACCTTCAGCAGAGGCAGAGACCAGGTTATCTGAGATTTTTGCGGTTTTTTAAAGGCTATAAATTTGACTTCTCCAGATGTGACAGCAATCCCGTGGCACCGTAAGACAAAAACCTCACTGATTTCCGCATCTATGCTCTAATGTCATTACTTACCTCCTTTTGCAGATCTGCATAATGATGTTCATGGTCATGCACACATACAAAAATATTTTGTTGTGAAGTAAAATAACATGCAGGTACCCCTGAAATTCTAAGCAGTGGAAGGAGTTCTGGGAAATTTATTCCAAAGTCGAGAACACTAGACTTACAAGGAAAAAACTTCTAGCGGTACTGCAAAGAGCACTGCCTCAGAAAGACATGCCTCCTGTTCTCCCTAAAGCTTTTTATCTTTGTTGGCCTCCTTCTCCCCCTGTCCCTCTCCAACATGGAGGCCTGTAACATCTGTTTCTCTCTCCTCATACCAGAGAGAGCCTGTAATCCTCCTCTGGAATGCAAGAGGAAAAGAAAAACATCCAACTATCTTTGAGAAAGGTGCCTTTTCATAGGCAGGAAAGACTTCCTTAGTGAAACAAGTCCTAAACAAATCTGTTACAAATCATCCGGAAAGGGTATGTACATTTACATTTGTATAAAGAAAATTAATCTGTCTTCAATTGATTCTCATCTCCTGTTGCGGTTGTCTGCAGACCCCGGCTTACCCAGGGTGAAATGAAAAGGAGAGTTAATGTAGGGGGGGATCATTCCTTACTGCTGAATTGATGGAGTTCAGTCATGTCTTAGGGGGAAAAAATCAACTTATTTGTGCGGCCTTTGCTTTTGTTCCAGCAAAACCACCTTTGAGTAGAGTTGGAGCCGCTCTGTTGATGACCTGCTGCTCCTTGCAGCAGGAGCTGGGAGCCCGGTACTGTGATGAAGGCACCAGTTTATGATATTCCCATGGATGCTGAAGGTGCTGTTTGGAGCCTGAGATACTTATCATAGAATCCTAGAATGGTTTGGGTTGGAAGGAACCTTAAAGATCATCTCGTTCCAACCCCTCTGCCATGGGCAGGGACACCTTCAACCAGACTAGGTTGCTCAAAGCCCCATCCAACCTGGTCTTCTTTCCAGATACTTCTTGCCATTACTTTGTTTCTTAGATGCAGTAGCTCCTCATGCAGTGGTCTCCAAGGCTCCCATGGGATTTGGAAGCTGCAGAGCTTGTATGGGATCAACTTCTGCCTTGTATCATGAGACACAGGGTCAGGTCCAAGTGTGGCTGAGGGGACATCCACCCCCTTGGTACTGGTGGGATTGGCCTGATGGCTCTGGAAGCATGGGATTTGGAGGAGGGGAGGTTTTACTCACCAGGATGACCTGCTCCAGGAGAAGGGTCTTCCCCTGAGAATCAAACTCTGTGGCATGCAAAATTCCTCCAGTTCCCATGAAGTGATGAGAGACGAGGACAGCAGGGCAAAAAAGGCTCTGCTGTCCTCCTTGCCCTGCCCTTGCCTTTCCCTGACAACAGCCAAGAATGCGCTCAAACAGCAATTAGGCAGGTAAAGGGAAAAGGCATCTTTATTTACAATAGACTTTGTTTTATATTCTTTTCCTCTGTCCACACGCAAGCATATTATATTTCATTGGGCAGGTACTCCTGTTCATGCGTCTAAGCTCATCTTTTGATAGGTGGTCGACACTTCTTCACGTGCTGGCAAATCTCAAAAACAGCACCTGTTATTTACAGCAGTTTTTCTCCTTTTCTGCTTTCTTATCCTGGATTGTTTACATTCCATTACAACTTCACAGCTGCAACTGCTCAAATTCAAGGCCTACAGTCCAGTCATTTCCCACATTTCCCCACTGCCTGCGCTTGTGTAGTGGTTTGAACCAGGTTTTCCCCCTGAAGCTAAGAAAGTGGTAACCCCCAGGGGGTGGTAACCGTTGAAGTTTTGAAGTTTTAGCCAATGAGTGCTTCTGCAAAATATAAACATATCACAACCAAACGGAAGAGAAGAGTTGTAGTTTGGTGATAGAAGTGGTAGCCATGTTGTGAAAGCCATGAGTAGTGAGGGCAGGAGCCCTCTGGGGGCCTCTGGGGCCCCCCCTCAGCCCCCAGCGGGGGGCTACAGAGACTTGGAACAGTGTTAAGCTGGACTATGTGTCTGTAGCTGTGAGCTGGGAGATGTTTTTCCACCGTGAGTGAGCAGAGACAGAGCAGGAGCAGAGACGCAGCGTCCAGAGACTATGGTTAAAAGCTAACAGATAAGAACTGAACTGGAGAAGCAGCAGAAACAGCATGCAACTGAGTAAGGAAGACACTGAGTTGTCTCAGAAAGCTGAGAGAGCAGCAGGGAGAGAGGAAGATGGGGTAAGAACTGGAATAAAACCCCATATCCCTCTGAGACCTCTGAGAAAGGAGGGAGATGGACTCCTATTAAGGAGAGGAGTCTTGGAGTGCTGCAGCACTGGAGAGAGAGAGGAGCTGAGAAGCTCATAGGCATCCTGAAGTTGGACTGGGATGGAGAAGGAATGCGGGGGGGGGTTGACCTTGGCCCCCCTCGCTGCTGCTGCTAAGCTAGTAGCCTTGAGACAGAGTACGGAGCTCTGCAAAGGGGAATTTGAATCCCCTGAGGAAGGGACTTTCACGAAGATGCCCCTTGCATTTCATGATATGCCTGTGGTGAAGCGAGTTTTGTCCCTGCTGGCAGTCCACAGATGAGGCCTTCGCTTGGAGTCGAAGGAGAGCCAAGAGGGGTGAAAGGAGACCCCCTTGTGTCTTGAAGACCCTCGTTTGGAGATGACGGGCCAAGGGGCTTGGAGACCCCCTTGTGTGTATTGAAAAGAGATCCAGCTACAACAATCCAGCTAACAACTGCTGCATAGAGACAGAGAGACCTGCTGCCTTAGAGACATTGCTGCTCTGAAGAAGGGATCTGTCCTTCTTCCCTCCTGGACTTTTATTTGGAGGGGAGAAGAGATTTGATCCATTGTAAATACTTATGTCATGGTAGAGATAGTTAAGAGTGTATATAATGTATTGTAGTATTTATTTGTACAGTCATTGTAATATATTCCCTTTCCCCCCATTTTGAGTCTCGTGTTTTGTTTGGAAAAAAAAAAGCCATCTCACATTGAGTTGAGATGTGGGAGGGGGGTTTGGACTAGAGAATTGGATTTTGGAGATCTCAAACCATGACAGCTTGTCACATCAAACTCCATTTTTACCATCTGCAGAGATCAGTTAAATTTGAGTGAAGATGTCCTGCTCGTTACCAGGGGTTGGAAGTGGATGACCTTTAATGGTCCTTTCCAACCCAAATCATTCCATGATTCTATGGTTCTATTTAGCATTTCTCCATTGCATCCTTCATGAACATGGTGTGCTCAGTCATTGGCTCAAGGTGCTGATGGTCTCAGACACAAAGCCCAGTTAGGAGAGGAGGCACAAAAAGTGATGTACAGCAGATGACACACCAGTTCCACTACCTTTTTCCCTAACACTGGAGACCAGCAAAAGCCTGGCTCATCTTTGGCACCACAGCAGTCATAAACCAGAATAATTTCCCATGGAAAGGGGATTTGGCAGCATTGCAAAGGGAGGCTTATGCCCTGCGTTAATAAAGGGACTCTCTAGTCTTGTACTTGGGTTTTATGATCTATATTACTTCTCTTTTAATTTTTATTGCTTCGCTTTAGTTTTTGATACAGTGCTGGAAGCACCTTGGTGGGCAGGATTGGACAGCTAGCACCAACTGTCACTTTGTGGCCTGACCCACATTTAAACAAAGAGCAGAGACGGGCCAAATGCAGCTCGTGAGCCCTTCAGTGTGTTGACAACTCTGCTTGCGTCAGTGTTGGCATAGGCATCCTCTCCCTGCCTGCCTACTGCTGCAAGCTGAGAAGTTTTTTTTTTGCTGGTCTCCTGTGCCAATGCAATGGTGCCAAGGGCAGCTACATTTGGTTTGGTGGACAACCTCTTAAACCTGAGTGTGGGGAAGGAGTCACCCTGAAACGTGTGCAGCAGCAGAGCCAGGAGGAAGAGCTTGGTCTGGGTCTCCACTTGATGTGAGGCTACACAAAACTGATGGCTGTTGGGCTTGTGGTACTGTTTGCTCTCAGCCCTGCACTGGGCTATGATGCTCTCTCCAGGTCTTCAAGAAAAGTGTGTCAGGACGAAATCTTTTCCTCTGCAGAACATCTCATGCAGGAGGTCTTTGGTCCATGCTTGGGTTCCTAGGACATCACTGAGACAGGTAAGCAGGCAGGGATTGCTGCTGTCTGGCCCTGGTTTCTTCCTCCCAAAATATCAGATGATGTTTGTGTCTCTTCTGTGCATGTCATCTTTGCTGTAGTCGTGTTTCAGGTTTGCTACCCATTGTGGAGAGAAATAAAATCTCCTCTAACATCCCCCTGATATATAAAGATAGTAAAACATGGAAAACGATGAGGTTTGTCTGGGAAACTTTAACATCTCAGAAGCACAGGGGGTCATCCACGCTCTTCTGAGCTGGAGCCCTAAAGTCCCTGCAGGTCCACTGGTGGTTCTTGTCTCAGAATAGCTCTAGATAAGATTTGCTGTCAGTGGAAGTAAAGGGAAAGGAGTTATTTAGCTTGATCAGGAAGCTGGCACTGTCCAAACTATATGGTCATGAGGTGACTTCTGTTAAATCAGACTGGACTGGTTGGCACGTCAGCATGAAGGGACACCTGCCCTGGGTGCCTCCTGGGGCTCACTCTACACCAGCTGATAACCCATGTCATGTAGGAGAGTTTTTGCTTCTTGCTGCTCTGCATTTCTGCCTGCTGCTCTGTGACAGGTCCAAACCCTACCGTCATCAAGAGAGATTTTCTCTCTTGACTCAGATGAGAGAAACTCAGAGAGTTTTCTCTGACTTTAGCTGGCTCCATCCTCCCAGAAAGAGGACGCGACACAACTTATAGAATCATAGAATGGTTTGAGTTGGAAGGGACCTTAAAGATCATCCAGGTCCAACCCCCCTGCCATGGGCAAATGCACCTTCCACTAGACCAGGTTGCTCCAAGCCCAATCCAACCTGGCCTTGAACACTTCCAGGATGGGGCAGCCACAGTGTCTCTGGGCAACCTGTTCCAATGCTTCATCACCCTCAGAGTAAAGAATTTCTTCCTAACATCTAATCTAACCCTGCCCTCTTTCAGTTTAAAACCATTGCCCCTTGTCCTGTCACTATCAGCCCATATAAAAAGTCCCTCTCCCTCCATTTATAATAAACCCCCTTAAGGTACTGGAAGGCCGCAATGAGGTCTCTCTTCTCCATGCTGAGAAACCCCAGCTCTCTCAGGTTGTCTTTGTAGGAGAGGTGCTCCATCTCTCTGATCATCTTTGTGGCCCTCCTATGGACGTGCTCTAACAGGTCCACATCTTTCCTGTATTGAGGACCCCAAATCTGGATGCAGTACTCCAGGTGGGGTCTCATGAGGGCAGAGTAGAGGGGGAGAATCACCTCCCTCGACCTGCTGGCCACATGCCTTTTCATAGAATCATAGAATCAACTGGGTTGGAAAAGACCTCTGAGATCATCAAGTCCAACTCTTGATCCAACACCGCCATGGTTACTAGACCATGGCACTAAGTGCCACATCCACTCTCATCTTAAAAACCTCCAGGGACGGTGAATCTACCACCTCCCTAGGCAGCCCATTCCAATGCCTGATTACTCTCTCTGTAAAAAATGTCTTACTAATATCCAACCTAAACCTCCCCTGGCAGAGCTTAAGACTGCTAATGCCATTAGCATTCTGGGCTGCAAGTGTACACTATTGGTTCATGTACAGATTTTCATCCATGAGAACCCCCAAATCCTTCTCTGCAGGACTGCTCTCAGTTCTTGTCCCAGTCTGTACTCATGTCTGGGATTGCCCTGACCCAGGTGCAGCACCTTGCACTTGGACTTGTTGAACTTCATGAGGTTTTCATGGGCCCACTTCTCAAGTTCGTCCAGGTCCCTCTGAATGGCATCCTATCCTTCTGTTGTGTGAGGGATAGAGAGCTCTTTTACTCTAAGAAAAGTGTCCTTAAAGAGCTGCCAGCTCTAGTCAGCCCATCTGTCCTTAAGGACAGTTAGTCAGGGGATTTCATTCACTAACTCCTAAAAAGGCTGCAAGTTCACTCTTGTAAAGTTCAGGGTCTTGACTTTGCTCCTCGCCAGGCTCATGCTCCTTAAGATCACAAACTCCACCAGGGCATGGTTGCTACAGCCCAAGCTGCCACCAATCTTAACTCCTTTAATGAGCTCATCCACAATGGTAAGCACCGGGTCCAGTAATGCCTCACCTCTGGTTGGTTTGTATAACACCTGGACCAGGAAGTTGTTCTCTACACACTCCAGGAGTCCCCTGGATTGCTTGCAGCCAGGTGTATTACTTTCGCAGCAGATGTCTGGGTGGTTGAAATCCCCCATCAGGATGAGAGCATGTGAGCATGATGCTTCCTGTATCTGAAGCAAGGCCTCATTGACAGGCTCCCCATGATCAGGTGGCCTATAGTAGACTCCCACCAGCAGGTGAACTTTGTTGGTCCTGTCCTTGATTTTTACCCACAGGCTCTCAACCTGTCTACGGCTGTTATTCGGGGACAGCTCTTCTCAATCTATCCCTTCCTTAACATATAGCTGTTGCGCTCTGGATTAAGCTATAAACTGCCCAGAGTGGTTACATTTTTATTTAAGACTTTTTAAAAGCCTTTTGGTTCGTTATAACCTCTAGTTAGCGTCTGGAGAAAGAGTCACACACTCTAAGAGAAATTCTTTTTAATTTAGTGAGAAAAATAAGATATTTTGGCAAAAGGTTTTTACAGGAGTAAAATACAACCAAGAAAAAAGCATTTCACTAAAACATTCAGCACAAAGACACATTCCACAGGAAACACCCACTAAAAAAAATCCATATACCAGCTTCAGTCAAACACAATTCATTGGTTTTAAGTTACCCACAAGAGAAGGAAAAGAGTAAAAAAAGAAAACAAATTAACAGGGGTAAAGAAAGAGAGAAGAGAGAAGGAGAGAGAAAAAGGAGAAGAGAATAGTTACTGACAAGATTCAATGATTCACATGGTGCCAGCTGGAGAGGGAGAAGAGGGACACTGCATGGAGTATCATGTATTTATAGAGTTCAGTTTTCCCTCCCAGGCAGGATATCTGGTCAGTGCCTTCCAGGCCAGAGTGAGTTGTGCTGTAGCCAGTCACAGGCTGCAGGGGTGTAGTGTGGGTGGGCTTACCAGGCAGGTCTGCCTTGACTGACAGCTGGCTGCAGGGCCTTCAGCTCTGCCATGTGCTCTGCATGGGCTGCAGGCCTTGCCTTCCTGCTCTTCCATGTGCCCTCAACACAGGCCTTATGTGCAGGCCTTACCATGTACCTGCAGGTCTAGACACAGCCCATCCCCACATGCACACACACATACAGTGAGTTGGTTCTGACCTATATCAGTAATTTAGTGAGATTCGGATCCAGGATCTCACAATAGCGCAACACCCCCACTCCACCTTCCTAGGCTATCTCTTATCAATAGCTTGTAGCCCACAATTGCAGTGCTCCAGTCATGTAACTCATTCCACCATGTTTCTGTGATAGCAATTAGGTCATAGTTTTCTAATTGCACCATGGTTTCTAACTCCTCTTGGTTGTTACCCATGCTGCGTGCATTGGTGTAGAGGTGCTTCAGCTGGGCTTTTGATCTCTTCATCTTGTGGGTGGAGGCCTCTCTAATTCCTTTAGGATGATTTAAAGGTATTTCCCTGCTGTTCCCTAAAGTGCTGTTGTTTCCTGGTTCCTTACTGACACCCAGTAGAGCATCCCCTTCCCTTGCTGAATCTAGTTTAAAACCCTGCTAATAAGTCCTGCCAGCTTGCTCCCCAGAACACTTGGACCCCACAACCAGGTGCGCCCCATCTGCCATCAATATGCCTGGTCTCTCAAAGCCCTGAGTGTGGCACCAGTTTTGCAGTCATCCACCCTATCCACTCATCTCACTCTACCTGGGTCCCTGTCCCCTACCAGGAGGATAGAAGGAAAGACCTGTGCTCCAGATCCTTTCAACATCTCTCTGAAGGACATAAAGTCCCTTTTGATATTTCAGAATCTCTTTGTCACAGCATTCTTCGATCCTACGTGAAAGAGAAGGAGTGGATGATAGTCCTCAGCTTTTACCAGGCTTGGTAGCCTCTTTGCGACATCCCGAACATGGGGCCCCTAGTAGGCAGCAAACTGCTTCTGTGCCTCTCAGTGAGTAGTCACCAATAGCTAACACCCTCCGTGATTTTTTGGTGGCGCTTGTTCTAATATGGGTGGCTGATTGTATTAACTTAGTAGGATTCTCCTCTGTTTGATCTTAACTACCTATCTGTCTTGTAGGGGCACATTGGTAGCACAGGGAAGACTCTTCCTCCTGTTCTGAGCAGAGACAAGAGTCCACTCTCCCTTGTCTTGTTAATTAGCCAAGCCTAACGGCTTAGGGTTGGCTTTCAAGTACCTTCAGCTTTCAAGGACTTAAAGCAGGACTGTCACTCTGCCTGTGTGAGAGCATAATACCAGGCATCAATCTCCCACTCAGATTCCCAGATAGTACATTGCCTGGTGAGGTCTTCACACAGTGCGGCAATCTCCTCAAAACTTTGTCAATCTCGGCGCACTTGCACCCATGGCACTCACCTCTGCCTTCAGGCTCCAGGGGGACTTCCAGATTCTGGAGTTCCCTGCAGCTGAGGGTTTGGGTAGCTCTCTCAGCCTTCGAGAGGCCCGTTTGGGTGCAAGCATCTACCTGGGGAAGCTGTAGCCTCTCTGAGTTTCAGCCTCAGCCTGGCAGTTGCGATGGGTAGACACCATTTTTGTTGCCAAAAAAAGGTTGATGCTTGTTGACCACTCAGTAGGATGGGGTGACCCCTCCTCTGTGCCCTTCCTTGCAAACTGTCACACCACATCCTGTTTGCCCACCCTGTTTGTTGCACTCCCAGTTGCTCGCACTCCCTGGAACTGTTTAAATCTCCCGCGGTTGCCCCTGGCTATGCCTTTCTCCACGTTAGCCTTGCGAGAGCTGCCAGGACCTGGCTGGTTCCTGATGGGTCACTCAGCTGTTACTTGGGTTTCCCTGACTGCTGTGCTGAAGGGAGATCCTGCCAAGGAGGTCACAGGCTGAAGCAGGCTGAATTTGAAGTGACTGTGGTTTGAAATGATCTTTCAGGTTTGTCAGCCCTGTCAGAATTTAACTCACATAAGGGGAACCAGGAGCCTGGGGTGCATTGGGTTGGGTTGGGCAACCAGTCAAGAATGAACATCCTTGCAGGTGACACAGCTGGGCCTTAGGCTTTCTCCACCAAGGCAGTGATCCAGTTTATCTGCAGCAAGGGAGAAAGTGTGGGTGGCCACAGGAAAGGAAGGAACAAGGACATCAGCCTCAGTGTTGTTTGCTATGGTGTGTGCCGAGGTCCTTCTGATGTCAGCAGAGTGGCAGGGATCCATCCATCCCTCCCTCCATCCATTCATCTATCTACTCAGTTTCCAGACCATGGGTATCCTTCCCCATGGGTGTGGATGCATTCCTTTCCCCTCTTAACAGATCTGACGTCGGCTCATGTCAACAGTTACTGAATCACAGACAAGTCACTGAATCACAGTTGAGCCTTTGCAGACTTCCACGGCACAGGGCGAAGCTTGTTTCTCTTCTATCAGCATTTCATGAGCCAGCAGTGTGCCCAGGTGGCCAAGAAGGCCAACGGCATCCTGGTCTGTATCAGGAACAGTGTGGCCAGCAGGACCAGGGAAGTGTGTCCAGTTCTGGACCCCTCAATTCAGGAAGGATATTGAGGTGCTGGAGCAGGTCCAGAGAAGAGCAACAAGGCTGGTGAAGGGACTTGAACACAAGTCCTATGAGGAGAGGCTGAGGAAAATGGGGTTGTTTAACCTGGAGAAGAGGAGGCTCAGGGGAGACCTTATCACTCTCTACAACTACCTGAAAGGAGATTGTAGCCAGGTGGGGGTTGGTCTCTTCTCCCAGGCAGCTATCAGTAAGACAAGAGGGCATGGTCTTAAGCTGTCCCAGGGGAGGTTTAGGTTAGATATTAGGAAGAAATTCTTTACAGAGAGGGTAATCAGGCATTGGAATGGGCTGTCCAGGGAAGTGATGGATTCTCTGCCCCTGGAGATTTTTAAGATGAGACTGGATGTGGCACTTAGTGCCATGATCTAGTAACCACAGCAGTGTTGGATCAAGGGTTGGACTTGATGATCTCGGAGGTCTTTTCCAACCTGGCTGATTCTGTGATTCTATGATTCTATGATTCATTTCTTGGCATGGAAAAATATCCCTAACCAACCATTTATTCTGGAGCAGAGACAATCCAACAATCTCCCTTTTATTGTGGTAGTTCACAGTGAGCTGAAATCTTTTACTGAAAATTTGGCATAATTTCTTCCCCTTTTGCCCAGGGAACTGGTAGATTTGAAGTGGCTTTGTCCTTTCTGGTTCTGCAAGAGCTGATTACCACAGAACTGGTAACATCAGTGGGTTGGGAACTGCAGCCTGCATTTCATTGTCTACCAAAAGTCCCATCTGTCAGTGGGAGCTAAATAGTTCTTTTCTGGTAACAAAATTATTTATTTTGACCTGTCATTAAGGATATTCATGCCACAAGGTGAAAGGTGGGAATGATCTATGCTTTGTGAGTTTTACAATCCCTTTTTATACTTGCCTTGGTGGTAGAGGAGCGGTAGAGAGCTCTGTGCTTGCATCTGTTATGATAAGTGAGTTTTGGAAGAGGTTTTCTGTCTGATAGTCCATCTAAAAGTGTGGGGAAACGCCATTCTAAAGGCTGTTAAACACAATTGCTCACTGATTTACACAGTCAAGGAGTGCCTCTTTAGTAGGAGATGTATGCCAAATAAAAGCAGTTCACGTGGTGCTTTTAATAAATAGATAATGGAATGGCATTTTATCTTCTGCTTTAATCCACTATGTTAGTGTAAGGTAGCATATCCCTCTGATAGATTTTGAGACAACAGAAAGTCAGACCACTTTGTGTATCTTTTTGAAGCCAAATCGCATGCTGGTGAAAGGCACTGGGTTCACAGTGCTTGTGAACTGGGATTTTTTTGCTGTTGAGCAATGATGTATGGGTTTGCTTGGGTCCCACCAAGCTGGTGTTCAGGGCACTGGTCATAGAATCATAGAATCTCTCAAGCTGCATGCCCAAAGAAGAGCAACAGAGCTGGGGAAGGGTCTGAAGCACAAGTCTGATGAGGAGCAGCTGAGGGAGCTGGGGCTGTTTAACCTGGAGAAAAGGAGGCTGAGGCCAGACCTTATTTCTTTCTACAACTACCTGAAAGGAGGTTGTAGCCATGTGGAAGTTGGTCTCTTCTTCCAAGGAACAATCAACAGGACAAGAGGAAATGGCCTCAAGTTGTGCCCAAGGAGGTTTAGATTAGATGTTGGGAAAATTTCTTCACTGGAAGGGTGATCAAGAATTGTAACAGGCTGCCTAGGGAAGTGATGGAATCACAATCCCTGGAAGTGTTTAAAAAACATGTAGATATGGTGCTTAGAGACATGGTTTAGTGGTAGACTTGGCAGGGCTAGGTTAACAGTTGGATTCAATGAATTTAGAGGTCTTTTCCAACCTCAGTGATTCTATGATTCTAAGTTGGAAGGGTCATTGAGTCCAACTCCCTGCTCCTCACAGGTCTGATGCCAATATTTGCCCCCCAAAAGGCGCAGAGAACTGCTCAGAGACAAGATTTAGTCTTTAAGCAGCGAGGTATGTTTATTAGGCAACGTTGGAGAGCAGCCAGCTCGCACTGGACAAACTACTCTGTCTCTCCAGTGAAAAGACACGATTATATACCATTTTTACAGGTGATTTCGACATTTTCACATACATATTAATATAATTGCAACATCTAGTTATAATATTCATAATAGGTGAAGTCTAGGCGGAGTCTGAGGCGTGGTCTTCAATTTGGGGAGAATCTAGGAGGGTCGTTCCTGTTCTTCATCCTTATCAGCCCCTGACCCAGGCTCCATCATCTTCATGAACTTTTCAACTTCCTTGGTTTTGACAGACTTCATGGTGAATTTTGCAAGATTCTTGGACTCGAACCCCACTTTACCCCCTTATCTTACTTAAGTTAGGTGTGTGTGCATTCCGTTTAGTGTACGGTACCACCTAATCTCTAGGTTCTGGCAGTACATCCTAGCTAAGTATTGGCAAAGTTCTTCGTACTCTTGTTTATACTTATATTCCTATATTCACTTATATTCCTATATTCTGACTTATATTCTGATTTTAACTCTCGCTACCTGCTTTCTAGACCTTGTCTGGCTTCAGGTCTACCTAAAACTAGGCGCTCCTGGAACTCTTGATAGGCTTGATGCCATGACCACTTCCCTGGGGAGCCTGTTCCAGTGACCGATCACCCTTTGGGTAAAGAACCTTTTCCTAATGTCCAGTTTGAACTTCCTCTGGTGCAGCTTTGTTCCATGATGCCTTGGCTTTGGCCATGGGGCTGTCACCTCGCTGGGTGGCAATGTTCATGCTTCACATTGATGCCGTAAGCTCCATCTGTTTTTTTCTTATTTTCCTAATTTTATAAGCTTTATAAGTAGTTAAGTAGTAGAAGTAGATTTTAGAAGCTGCAGTCCTTATTCCCTCACCCTTTAGCACCCTTTAGTTTACACATTCCTCAACCCTCTCACCCCATTCTATGTACCCCATATCAATTCTAGCCCTGAATTCCAGTAGAAAATGTTTAGTCTTTTGTCAAGGCAAGGCCTCTTCTGTTTGAGGACATCTAATCCTGGCCTGAACCGCAAGAGAACAGTCAAGAACTGGGTGACTGTGTACCCTTTGTGCTCTGAAGATGATGAAGGTGATGAAGAGGTGGTCCCGAAATACACCCCAGACCCAATTCCCAGGGGACAAGATGGGGGTGGACCAGGTCAAAAACCACAGGGTGGAAACACTTGGGATTGGACAGACATTATTATAAATTGTAACACCTGAACATGTCCAGCGGGCGTCTTATGATCTTTATGCCTCAGAGGCACAAATTAAATCCTCTTCTTATCTCATCCCAATTAACTGCTCCGGAGTTTCTTTTCCTTAGCTCCTTTAGGCATCGGCTGGTGGCCCGTACGGGGAAATCAGAGACCTGAGGCTACTCCAGATTGGAAACTTTCATCCTGCAGGAATTCTTCATCAGCCAGCATTTTTGGAGAATTCCCGCAGTGATCTAGGGAAGCCCCAACTCCACAGAACCAAGCACGGAGCACAGAGGTGAGTTAAGAAAAGGGTGAATAAGGGAAAAGGTTTTGGTTTTTTTTTTGTTAGCAGCTGCAGAAGTGTTTTTGTGTTTCCCAGGAGATAGGGAACACGGTGGGACTGGAAAGGCTTGGACTTGGGCCCAAAAGTCGCGAGAGTCAATTTCCAGTAGGCGAAAGGTTTCGCCGGGTGCAGGTCAGAGTGGATTCATTTGGGTTTTGTTTCTGTCCGGGGGGAATGCCCTTGCAGAGTGCTCTGTTGCTGCAAGGAGCCAGGGGGGCTCTGTAGTTAAGTGGTTAAAGTAACAACTTCGTAACCCTAGAGCTGCGAGTTCGAGTCTCGCAGTGAAAAGTTTTTCTGTGTCTATTAATCAGTATGGGCAGTACACAATCCAGGGGGAAAGTTTCGGAGGACTCCCCTTTAGTCCTAATTTTACACCACTGGGACAATCTAACTAAACCTGAAACACCTTTAAAGAAGCAAGAACTGTGTCGGTTATCTATGAATGTGTGACCTTCATACAGGAACCAAAGTGGGGTAGTGTGGCCGAAACTTGGAACGTTCAAATTAGATACTGTAATGCAACTTATTATGATGCTACATAGAGAGGAAAAATGGGAAGAAATCCGGTATGCAGAATTGTTTCGATTTCTTTTAACACGACCTGAGTGGAAAAAGAGATGCAAGAAAACCCCGAGAGGGCAAGGGAGCTGCACCAAGCCTGAGAAAGTGGCGGGAGCGAGTCCCGTCGGCGTAGACGGTAGAACAGAGGCTGTTGGTTTGGCCGGAGTAGGCACAGCAGCGCAGATAAGATCTCTAAGGTCGGCTTTTGTTGGAACTGCTTTCGGCACGGCGGAACCAGGCAGGAGTAATACAGATGCTGCGGGACTAACTAACTCGGAGGTGGTGTCTAGTTTGATCACAACAGGGGCAACAGCAGGAGCGATTCCTGGCCCCACAGGGGCAATGGAAGTGAGACCCTCCCCGCCTGTTCCAATGAGCGTGGGGAAAGCAACCTGTTGTTCCACAACTGCCGAAGTAGATACAGTTGTCATGGTAACAACAGAGGTGAGCGCAGGTATAGCAGAGCAAGTGAGGGCTGAAGTTGTTAGTTCTACCAATGACGTGACAAGAACTGTGAGGTCTAAAAAGTCGGCTTTTACTAAGGTTACTTTTGGCATAGTGACACCAGAAAAAGTTACTATAGAAGCAACATCTGTTGTAGAGGCAAGGGAGACTTTAGAAATTGTGGCAAGAGATACGCTGAGACCGGCCAGTGTAGTGACGGTGGCAGGCATAGAGGTCACTGACTCTGACGGTGGCAGTGAAGTGAAGGTGTCAGCCCCAGGGGTGTTTGTAGAACCGAGCAACCCAGCACCGCAGACAAGCACTGGAGTCGTTGATTCTGTCAGTGGCGATAGCGGCATGAGAGCTGTAAAAACGGGGCTGCATGCCCCGATTGCAAGGGGGACCCCAGAGCTGACTGCTGTGAACACAGCAGACTGTGCTACTGTAGTGGCGAATACAAAGGCAATAAACTGGTCTAAGATGTATGAAGTTAGACAGGATACGAATGAGTCACCCACAGATTTTCTGAATAAGCTGAAAGATGTCATAAGAAAATATACTGATGTTGTGCGGGTCTTTATATAATAAAGAAATGGACTCAGCTCCTCGATGAGATGACAAAGAGATTTATTTCAAACTCGACGCCCTTTGTATCCCTTAAAACCACGTGACCTTGTGACCAATGGGGTTGTCTATTTTGACGCATGTCTCTTGGGCTTTCCTGCCCTCGGTGCGTCCCCTGCATCCTTGGACATGCCTCCTACATCACCCCCTTCTCAATTATTTAAGAAGGTCACAAAAACAGTGCAAAAACAACAGTGCAAACAATCAGAACAGTACATTACAACTACCAAAGCTTGCAATGACCCAGCACATCGCTTACTTTGGCTTCTTATATATCTATTGTAAACCTTTTAAAACCTTCTTATATTTCTAAAGGGTAGTGCAAATTGGAGAAATAGCTTTATTAACCTAGGGACCTTAGCCCAACCATGCATAGACTTATAATCTTTATTAATCTGAGGGTTTAAATAACTGGGGAGTTCAACTTTATTTAAGAAACAGGCTATGCTTAGCAAAACTAAATTCTCTTAAAGTGACCATGTGGTGGAGGTAGTGTTATTTTGTGAGGTGTTTGGTGTTTAAGACACTTGTCCAGTCAAATAACTCTCTTATTCATTCACACACGCATTCACTGACAACCGTCATTCCATACATCATACACACACTCATGGATTTTGTATAGACTGCTTTTTACCACACTGGTCATTCTCAAATGTAAACCTGAAACATAAACATAACTTTTTATAACTTCTGCGTTACTCTGGTTCTTGTTGCTGTGGTTGTGTACCTAGGTAGGGTCTAACACACCTGGAAGGAATCCATTTCAGCTCCTTTCCTGTAGCCACACAGGCATAGCCTCTTCCCCAAGTCACGAGATCTAACGGTCCCATCCACTGCCCTGAAATCAGATCTCTTACCATGACTGGTGGTTTGGGAGAGGCAAAAGCCTGAGGCCTGTGCTGCCTTTCGTACCTGCTTCTTTCAGCACTGTCACAGTTTAAAAAATTTATAACATACGTGGCTTTCCACAGATGCCCTTGCAGGCTACAGGCTGATTCCCCCCTTTTCTGTTTTGCTAACATGTCTTTCAGTGTGTGATGTGCCCTTTCAACAATTGCCTGTCCGGTGGGTGAGTGTGGAATACTTGTTGTGTGTGAAATTCCCCAATCTGACAGGAAGTTTTTTACCTTTTCTGAGATGAAAGCTGGTCCATTGTTGGTTTTAATCTGTTTTGGGGTACCAAGGGTAGCAAAACAACTGAGCCAGTGTCTTATTACATCTTTGGCCTTTTCCCCAGTGTGTGCGGTGGCAGTTATGTATTGTGAATGAGTATTTACTGTTACGTGTACATATTTTAATGTGCCAGATTCGGCGATGTGTGTGATATCTGTTTGCCAAATCTCATTTGCCATTAACCCTCTGGGGTTAACGCCTTCCTGAGATGGCATGAGTGTGATTTGCTGGCAGTCTGGGCATGACATGATTATGTCTCGAACCTGATTGAGTGTTATTTGAAATTGTCTCTTCAGTGAACGTGCGTTCTGGTGGAAAAATGAATGAGACAATTTCACTTGCTCTAAGACTCTAGGTACGGTGTTAAACATTGCTGCTTTGTCAGCCTCTCTGTTCCCGTTAGCTATTGGTCCTGCTATGTCTGTGTGTGACCTTGTGTGCATTATGTAAAAATCAAACTTTCGGTGATTGACAAGAAACCATACAGAACGCATTTTAAACAACAGGTGAGGGTTAGCGACATCTTGAAGAAACGAGCTTTCAAGATGGGACACTAACCATGCAACATAACAGGAATCAGTAACAATATTAACTGGTTGTTCAGAAAATTTCCCCAAGGCAATACGTATGGCAATCAGTTCCAGAACCTGCACAGAACCTTGGTTCATGGTCTGTACTTTTTGCTCCCATTGTCCTGTGTCAGGATTTACCCAAGTCACTGCAACTTTTCATGTTTTTCCAGTTGCATCTGTGAAGACCGTGAGACCTTTCACTGGTTCACGTTTGCATCTGGTTGTGGCTTTTAAAGGTAAATTACCTACTTCTGCCCACAATCTGTGTTTAGGGAGTGTCAGAGACTGAAACAGTTAATGATTTATGCATTCTAGGATTGCCAAGGGACTGACACAGTTAGCTAAGATTACAATAGAGGGAGAGGGACAAAAGTGGGAACATCTGTTAGAACGGTTACATGTAAAAAGAGACCACTCAGGAAACAGAGATCTGTTTAAAGAAACAGTCAGTAGAGGGTGACCATTTACCAGAGAACTGTGCAACACAGTGATCTCTGCCTGTAGTCTATGCCGCACCCAGTTGAAAGATCATGATCCACTGAAAGATCCACCCCTACACCTGAGGGATAACAAGGGATTGTGGGATACCTGGCAGGTAGACTACATTGGTCCTTTCCGAATTTCTTATGGAAAACAATACATCCTGGTTGGGGTAGAGATAATATCAGGACTAACCCTGGCTGAAGCTGTGCGATGAACCACGGGAGAAAATACTGTGAAAACTCTAAAACTATGGTTCAATTACCTGCCCAAACCAAAGTCTATCCAATCAGACAATGGGTGCCATTTCACTGCCGGGGTGGTACAAGAATGGGCCCAAGAAGAGGGAATTCAGTGGACCTTCCACACTCCATATTATCCACAAGCAATTGGTATTGTGGAACGTACCAATGGGCTCCTAAAGTGATCCATAAAACCTCATAACCCTGAATGGGCCTCCAGAGTTTCTGATGCAGTAACCAAAATCAATAGCCGATGGGGAATAAATGGTTGCCCCCGAATTACAGCATTCTGCCCCGAACCTCCCACTATTCTACTGAGGGAAAACAAAAGTAAAGATCCTGTAAAACCACTCCATTATCCAGGCTAACCTGTATTAGTAAATCTACCCTCTGTGGGACAGGTGCCACTCACTCTAAAAACCCCGGTTAACCCTCATGCATGGGTAGCCACAGATGCTCACGGGAAGGACCATCGAATAAACACTCGATGGATTCTTCCTTCTTTTTAATAATCGGTCCGTAGTGGGTCAGATTTGTTCTTTTTGCAGAAACCTACCAGCAGAGGAGATCAAACCACATGAGACCGATCAAGTCTTCTACCGCTGCTATCATTAGTTCTCATTATCCTATGAGAACATGAAGTGACAACAGGACTGAAGAGTTATACTGGCTTTTTTTTGCCACATTGGTTGTTTGCATGTGTTTTATCTTAAAAATCCTAATAATTTTGCAATATGTAAAAACCTACCACAAACATCGTGTTTGTGTTCCCCTACTCCCAAAATTGCTTGCATTAAAAACTTATTAATAATTGTTAACTTGTTTGTGTGGTTTTTCTTTTATATGAGCAACTTACTGGTAAAATTGTATAAGATATATTGTTAGTTTGATTTTTGTCAAGTTTATTTTGTCTTTTTAAATATCTCTCTCGATTGAGAAACTCAACCAAATGTAACCTGGGAGTTAGTACAAGTATTTATGCATATTTGGAATCGTACAAATGTGTATTATATACATTAGCCTTCTGCCTTGAAAGGCATTGAATTTCATATTTGGTTAAATTTTACAAATGGAACTAAATTTAGGCCTAAAGAGAACATAAGAAAGCCTTTTACCAACTCCCAAGTAAAAATGTTTTTTGATGTATAATTTCAAGTATTTGTGTATGTTTGTAACCTTATTAATGTTAAGAAATTTGATTGTAGCTATTGAGATCCTATTACATCCCCTATGACTACTCACAGGGTGGAGAGAGCAGCTAATGCAAATTAGCTTACTATTTTATTATAAAGTTGTTTTTTTTCTGGGAGGGGGAATTGCAGTGCATTGGGACTACCTCTTCCTTTCCTTTACTCTTCTGTCTTCCTGTCCACTATAGAAAAGTACCACCCACAAAGAAGATTCACAGGGAATGATGAAAGAAGAAAAATTATTGAATGCATAAATCACGGGGTGGAGTCAGAAACTGAAACAGTTAATGATTTATGCATTCTAGGATTGCCAAGGGACTTTTGCAGGCTTCTGCAGGACTTTTACATTATACCTCTGATGGCCCATCAAAGCCCAACATCCCCCTGCCAATCTTGAAAGGCGGGAACCAGACCAGACACAGAAACTCTGCGCAGGCCCAGGGAGAGGTTGGAGGTACGAGTCTCTGGGCGGAGTCTTTCCAGACATGCGCAGTCTTCTACTGTAGTGGTCTTCCCCTTGAACCTTCATCCCTCTGGTGGTCATCATGGATGTCTTCCTCAATTTGACCTCTTCAATTAGGTGACCTGAATTCTTCAAGCTTGCAAAATCCTGGCTCTGGGCCTTCTAGATCTTATTCAAATGTCTAGTTTACCTAATTTATTACTGTGTGTGTACTACTCCTATTCTTTCTATAATAAGGCCTTTGGTCCAGTGAGCAGAACAGAACATGATATTAACCAGTTCTCCTAAAATGTTCTTCTAGCAAAACAGGTATTGAGGTTTCTTAGCAGGCCAAGATATCTCAGTTAACTCTTTTAGGCCTGGCTCCTGTTTCAGTCCCCCCTTTTACTTATAACTTACAAAGTCTTTCATCAAGTTCTAATGGGTTTTGATAGGTATGCATCACTGCCCACATTATCTGCATCCTTTTGACCATGGTACTCAATTTGCACCATAGCTAGGCATTTAAGAGGGATAGCAGAATCATGGCAGCTACTAAAACCAATATTGGATGTATCAAATAGTGAAACACTTGTGATGCTGGAGGGGAGTACCCTGTAAAGATGTCCTATCAATGATGTTCTCCTACTTGCTCTACCTTTGTGTTTTATTTACCTCTTGCACCATCTTTTCTATATCCGAGTGTTCAAGCATCTTTTGGAAAGACTTATGTCTATCCCTATTTGTAATTTATGTACATCGTGATACAACAAATAATAATTTTCAATTAATTACTCAGTAGTTATTGGAATTGTATAGTTAAAATCACAGCCTATTATTTTAGTAAAACAAAAAATTAGTACCACTCACTACTTCATGACAAGTATCTATGGTAAAATTAACACAAAAGGTCCTAACACATGCACATCCATTTCCTATGTAATAGACTTGTGATTGGGTTTTAGTATGGGGAAGCATTTCAAAGGTACACACACTATCTTCAACATCTAAGCATAAATCTTCATTTCCTACTACAGCATTTTCACAGATATATGTAGTAGAGGCGGTCCTTGTATGACAAGGAATAATGACGCTCCTCGTGGTGGTGTGGACAAAGAGGTTTTATTTCAAAATTCCTGCTCCTTATATCCCTGTTTACCATGTGACTTCTTCAACCAATAGAGTTATATGTGACCTGCGCATGCTCTCTCGGGCCCACTGCCCTGGCACATCCCCTGTGCCTTCAGACATACCTCCCACATATCCCCTCCCTTAATTATCTAAAGAAGTCACAAAAACAGTGCAAAACAACAGTGTAAACAACAGTGCAAAACATTCAGAACATTGTAAACTGCCAAACTCACAGTAACCCAGCACACTGCTTGCTTGGCTTCTTATACTTCTATTGTAAACCTTTTTTAAAACTTCTTATAGTCCTATAGGGTAGTGCAACTTGGAGAATAACTTTATTGACTTAGGGTCTTAGCCTAACCATGTGTAAACTATAACCTTTATTAACCTGAGGGTTTTTTAATAACTGGGGGTTTCAAACTTTATTAAGAAACAGGGTAAGCATAGCAAAAACTCAATTCTCTTAAAGTGACCTTGTGGTGTAGGTAATGTGGTTTTGTGAGGTGTTCTGTGTTTTTATATTTGTCCAGTCACACAACTCTTTTATTCATTCGCACATCTCATTCACTGACGGCCGTCATCATTCACGCACACACATACACACACCGATATTTGTAGATTGCTTGTTACCACATTGGTCATTATATAAACTGAAACATAACATAACTCTTTTTAAACTTCTGCGTTATCTGGTTCTTGCAGCTGTGATTGTGTACCTAAATAGGGCTTTACACACCTGGAGGGAATCCACTTCAGTTCTTTTCCTGTTGCCACGCAAGTGTAACCTCTCCCCCAAGTCATAAGATCTAAAGGTCCTGTCCATTGTCCCGAGATCAAATCTTTTACCATGACTAGTGGCCTGGGAGAGGCAAACACCTGAGATTTGTGCTGCTTCTCATATCTACTTCTTTCAGCACTGTCACAATTTAAAAAATTGATCACATATGTGGCTTTCCACAAACGTTCTTGGGGACTATATAGCTTCTCCCCCCCTCTTTGTTTTACTAACATCTCTTTCAGTGTGCGGCGTACCCTTTCTACAATTGCTTGTCTGGTAGGTGAGTGTGGGATTCCTGTGATATGTGAGATTCCCCATTCTGATAGGAAATTCCTTACCTTTTCAGAGACGTATGCCGGTCCGTTATCACTTTTGATCTGTTTTGGAGTGCCAAGGGTAGCAAAACAGCTTAGCCAGTGTCTTATTACATCCTTGGCTTTCTCACCTGTGTGTGCTGTAGCAGTTATGTATTGTGAATGTGTGTCTACAGTTACATGTACATATTTTAAGGTGCCAAATTAGGGGATGCGTGTGACATCTGTTTGCCAAATCTCATTTGACATTAACCCTCTGGGGTTAACACCTTCCTGAGATGGCATGGGGGTGATTTTTTGACAATCTGGACAAGTTAATATGATGTCTTGAGCCTGGTTGATTGTTATTTTGAATTGTCTCTTTAAAGAGCGTGCATTCTGGTGAAAAAATGAATGGGACAATTTTGCTTGTTCAAGGGTCCTGGGTACTGTGTTGAACATTGTTGCCTTGTCAGCTTCCCGGTTCCCTTCAGCTATTGGCCCTGGCATGTCAGTGTGAGACCTGATGTGCATTATGTAAAAATCAAACCTTCTGTGATTGACAAGAACCCAAATAGAACGCATTTCAAACAACAAATGAGGATTAGAAACATCCCGAAGAAATGAACATTCCAGGCGTGAAACTAACCCTGCAGCATAACAAGAATCAGTGACAATATTAACTGGTTGTTCAGAAAACTTTTCCAAGGCAATACGAATGGCAGCTAGTTCCAGAACCTGCACAGAGCATTGGTTCATGGTCTGTACCTCCCATTCCCATTGTCCTGTATCAGGATTTACCCAAGTCACTGCAACCTTCTGTGATCGCCCAGATGCATCTGTAAAAACTGTGAGGCCTTTTACCGGCTCAGTTTTGCATCTGGTTGTGACCTTTAAAGGTAAATTATTGATTTCTGCCCAAAGTCTGTGCTTAGGGAGATTAACTGAAATGTCACCATCAAAACCTGCTAAGGCAGCTTGGAACTCGGCGTCCTCAGCCAACATCCAATCCAAATTGTCCTTCGTGGTTGGAATGTAGATGACAGCTGGATCCTTTCTGTCCAGTTCCTGTAGTCTTTCTCTGCCTTTAATAACAAGCTTAGCAAACATTTCATTAATCATCCATACAGTTTTAGGTGGTGTGTGGGGCAGAAATAGCCATTCTAGAACCATCAGTGGGTCCTTTTCAGTCTGGTCCCACTGAAACAGGACTGCAAATGGTTGGTACCTGCTGGGAACTAAAGTCAGGCAGATTTGCAGTTCAGGATCTCTCCTTCTGCTTTGCCTAGTTTCTATTGCCTTGGCACAAATGTCTAACGTCTGTTTGGCCTCTGCTGTCAGAACCCTGTTAGACGTTAGGTCAGAGTCCCCCTTTAGTAACACAAAGAGAGGGTGTAGCTCCTCTGTGGTTAAGCCCAGAATAGGCCTTAACCAATTAATAGCTCCCAGGAGTTTTTGCAACTCATGTAAGGTTAGGGTGTCTTTTACCTTGAGCTGCAGTGGCTGTGGGGAAATCTTATCCAAGATAAGTCCAGGGCTGCGATCGCTGGATTTTCTCTGGAGCAACCTGCAACCCTGCTTCTTGGACAGCATCAGTCAGAGCAGTAACAACAACATGCAGTTCATTTTCTGTGGCCATGCTAATTAAAATGTCATCCATGTAGTGGTAGATTATTGCAGAAGGAAAACGCTTTCTGATGGGCTGAATAGCGTTTGCCACAACTGTTTGACATATGGTAGGACTATTCCTCATCCCCTGAGGAAGAACAACCCAGTGATACCTTTGCATAGGCTGTGAGTTGTTCACTGCCGGGATGGAAAATGCAAATCTTGGCGCATCCTCAGGGTGCAGAAAGATGGTAAAAAAACAGTCCTTTAAATCAATTATTGTTAGCGACCAGTTCGCTGGAAGCATAGCAGGTGAGGGTAACCCTGGTTGCAATGCCCCCATCGGCTCAATGACTGAGTTGACTGCTCTGAGGTCCTGCAGCATCCTGTATTTGCCAGTCTTTTTGGGGATGCAAAATACAGGAGTATTCCAGGGACTGTTTGTTGGCACGTGTCCTGCTTCTAATTGTTCCTTTACAAACATTTTTAAATGTTCAAGCCGTTCCTTTTTCATGGACCATTGGTCTACCCAGACCGGTTGGTCAGTCCTCCAAACTAGCTTAATCGGTGCTTGGGACAGCTGACCAATGACCCTTATTGAAAAACCTGGCTGCTTGCAGGAGGTATTTGCATGACTGTACCAAATTGTGAAAGTACGTCCCGTCCCCGCAAGGAGCAAGGGATTGGAGCTACGAATGGAGCTACCTTTGCTAATTGTCCCTCTGGTCCCAAGACAGTGAGTATTTGAGCACTCTGTCTGGGCCTTTGTGTGCCTCCCACCCCCTGAATGGTTGCAGCTGGGCAAACAGTAGGCCAGTGAAGTGGCCATTCTGAGTCTTTTATTATGGAAACATCAGCCCCAGAATCCAAAAGGCCTGTAATTCGGTGTCCATTAACCTGGCACGTCATGAGTGGCTGTGTGGCTGCTATGGTTGCTGCCCAGTAAACCTGTGGGTGTCCCGTGCTGCCAAAGGCCCCTGAACCCCGCTCCCTCCCCCCCTCCCCTGCAGGCGACGCACTGTAGAAGGGGATTAATTGAGCAATTTTCTGTCCTTCAGGGATGAAACAGGGGGGTGAAGGGGTCCATGCCATTATTAGAATCTCGCTATGAGAATCTGAATCTATTACTCCCGGCAGCACAAACAAACCCATTCTGGTGGTGGAGGATCTTCCAATCAGCAGTGTGTGCACCCCTGGGCTAAGGGGACCCCAACGTCCAGTCGGGATTAGCACTACCTCAGTGGAAGTTATGAAGACTGTGTCCCTGTTGGATAAGTCCAGCCCAGCGCTGGCTGGGGTGGCGGGGCACAGATTGTTGGCTGTTGTGGGGGGGCACAAATCGCCAGCCTGTTCCCTTGTGTCGCATGTGTTTGCTGTATCGGGGCGTGCGACATCGCCCCTCTCCTCCAGTTTTTTGGCACCCTCCTTGTTTTTGGGTGCTTGCGGGGTGCCACTACTAGGGGTTTCTGAGGGCAATCCCTTTGGAAGTGGTCGGGGGCCCCACAGATGTAGCAACCATTCCTGGGTCTGGCCCCTTGCTGTGTCCTTAACTGAACATTCAGTGCTACTGCCAGTAAATCTGTCTGATGTGTCAAAGTACCAACCCCTTGGCAGGAATGAACTAATTCTGAGATGTTGCAAGTTTCCCTTTTAGGAAGGGTTTGCAGAACTCTTTTACAATCAACGTTAGCGTTTTCAAAAAACAATCTTCTGCTAAGAATTTCTCTGGCTTCCTCGTTCTCAATCTGCCTATCTAGGGCAGATTGCAGCCGATCTAGAAACTGTGTGTAAGGTTCTGTTGGGCCCTGCATTACCTTTGTGAATGACAAGTTTGCGTCTTTGTCTGATGTGGGTAGTTTTCTCATTGCCCGCATGGCATGTTTTGCTATGACTTCATATATTTCTCTATTGTACCCGGTTTGTGTATTTATGGAATGGTAGTTACCCTCCCCTGTGAGTTGGTGTGTTGTTACCCCTGCTTGTGGGTCATTAGCATAAGCGGAACAGATTTCTCTGAAATCGTTCAGCCATACATTATACTGTGTATTAGTGAGGCTTATTTTCAACAGGGTTCTCCAATCATGTGGCATGAAAATGTATGTGGAGCTCAGTGATTCTAAAAATGCGAGTGTGTTAGGGGAAGATACACCAGTTTCTCTCATCAACTGTCTCGGTTCTTTGGTTAGTTCATGTGGCAATGGTTGGAACCTGCGACTTTGACGTGGCCCGATAATTACTGGACATGCTTGTATAACTTGTAAGTCCCCAATTCGCAATGCCTCCTCTCTGCACAAACCCCATCTATCAATGGAACCTTCTCCGTATGTTGCTTCCTCCCCTCCCGGTAAAGCTATCCCGAAATCCCCCTCCTCTTCCTCCCCCCATTCCTCCCATCCCTCCCTCCCTGCAGCTTCGGTGAAAGCGGTTGCCTGTGGGTGGGTGGTGGTGGGTGGCGGGGAGTACGGCGCGGGGGCGGGGAAGGACGGGTTGTTGTCCGTTCTGCGTGGCGGGCGAGATGGCGGTACCCGCCCTTGGGAGCGTGGTCGGCGTTCATCCGCGGGATGGGTTGGCAAGTACGCTGGGCTAGACCCCCCATCGCCATTACGGGGCCCCCTGCGGTGATTCCACAGGTTGGAATCTCGCATCTCAGGTCCCGTCCCCTCCCGCCGACCCGTGTCCCTTGGGCTCCCGGTTCCCTTCCCCGAAGTGGAATTGTGAATGGCTCCACCCCCTCCTCCGGTCGAGCTTTGTGTGTTTAAACTGCGGCAAGTAAGAGTTGGGCTGCTGCTTGCAGCGTGAGTGGGGGTGTGTGTGTTTGTCGTTCTTTGGTGGGCTCTGCTTAATGCAGTCATTATAGCTTGCCAGGTTGGGTAAGCATTGTTTGCTTGGGAGTCTCCTCCCTGAGCCTTGAGTTTGATGAGGTTCCCTATTTTGTCCCAAATTTGTATGTGGAGGGCTTCAACCAGAGGCAGTTCTGGTACGGCTGCTTTAATGAGCCGTACCAACTCTGTTAATTCAGCCCTTGTAACCTGTACATAATAAGGTTTCAGCAGTGTAGCTAATGCGTCTGTGTCTTGTGAGAGCTCGGTGGGGAAAAAGTTTCCCATTTTACCTTTGAGTCTCGGCGCTGCTAGCGTGCGCTGCTGAAGAGGGTCTGTCGGTTTTTTGATTTGTGTTGGCTCTCTGTCGGCTGGGCTGTGGCGTCCCGTCGGCGGTGGCTGGTGTCCCGGTGCAGGTTGCGAGCGGCAGGCACGGGGCAGTTGTAGCAACGGGCGCGGGGCTGGCTGCAGAAGCGGCGCTTGGGGCTGCAGGCGATCAATGTGTGCAGGTTGTTGAAGCGGTGAACGGCGGCAGTTCGGCGCGGGTCCGGCTCCGTCTCCGGCGAGCACGGTGTTCGCAGCGGCGGCGGTTCGGCACAGTAACGGCGGCTCCGGGGTTCCCGCAGTTCGCTGGGCGGTGCGGGAGTCGGGGCGCGCTGTATCAGGAAGGCGCTGCTCCTTCGGTAAAGCCGGCGCGATTTGAATGCGACACGGGGGCTTTTTTGTGGCAGTGTTTTTTAAGCACGCCCGCAAGGTCAGTCAGCGGTGGTGAGCAGGCGGGGAGCCGCGGCAATTTCTGCTGGACAGAAAACTGAAGCGGGGCTCCGCGGGGGTCAGCGGTGGCTGGGGGTGTTAAGATGCGGCAGCGGCAAAACCGCTTCTTGCACGTGGTCCAGTTGGTGCTCTCGGCAGCGGCAAGGCCACTTTTACCAGATTGGCCGACGCACGAAGACCAACAGGCTTTTCCCTGACGATCTTAAGGTGCTCTGCGGCCCGGGTCTCCGAGTTGCAGGCACGCTCTCGCCCAGGGAACAGTCTTAGGTGTGCGGAATGCCTCCCAGTTGGACTCACCGCTTTTGATGTTGTGCGGACCCTCTGCTCTCTCTGGTTGCTGCTCGACCTCCCGGTTTCTTCTTCAACTTCTTTCTTCTCTTCTCTCGTGCACTTTCCTAATATTTTTGGAGCTCCTAAACTAACTTTCCGTTTCTCAGATGCCACTGAGACCACGGTTTTACTGACGTCAAGGTTTATTGCGGTAAAGGCTCCCGTCTCTGAGAATTGAGACGATCCCGGAGCCACCGGCTGATTTCCTGATTCAGGATAAATATCTGGCTTAATATAAGCTAAAAGAGTCCAGGGTAATTGGTTTAATATAAGCTAAAATGTGTCCCTGATCGGGTCGCCATATGTAGTAGAGGCGGTCCTTGTATGACAAGGAATAATGACGCTCCTCGTGGTGGTGTGGACAAAGAGGCTTTATTTCAAAATTCCCGCTCCTTATATCCCTGTTTACCATGTGACTTCTTCAACCAATAGAGTTATATGTGACCTGCGCATGCTCTCTCGGGCCCACTGCCCTGGCACATCCCCTGTGCCTTCAGACATGCCTCCCACAGATATATCCTAATTGTCCTTTAAGAATACATGCCTCAGTACCGACTGACTGCCACTTTTTCTTGGTGTGATGGTAACTTGTCCAAACATTATGGTCTATGGGCCTGATAATTATGTTTTGGTGTATGGCTCCTAATGTCAAGATAGGAAAGATGGTCTTTTCTTTGGCTGCACTGATAGTAAGTACATAAGTTTCAATTTGTTCATGTTGAGGATTGTAAGTGAAGTTCAAAAGCTGCCACCATGCTTGGTAATTTTTCTCAAATTGTGTAGTGGAACTGTTTCTAGCTATTATTTCTCTTATTTCTTGTGGCAGTATTCCTGAAGTTCAACAATCTGCCAATGACTGTGTTTCTGCCACAGTGAGCAAAGATGATCTTAAAGGGACTTTGAGTTTTCCCAAATCAGAAGTGATGGCACTTAGTTTATTCACTAACACTTCTTGGTCTATGATGTTTAGGTCACCTAGTCCTGTGCCAAATCATGCATTCCAGCCCTCAAGACTTTGGTGAATATAGGGCTGACAGTCTTTTTGCATGTGTGATATGTTTACTTGAATGTTTATTTGAACTCTTTTCAGTGAATATGTGAAGAGTAGCTTCTGCTCATTTGATTGTCTAATTACGTAAGATCCAGCAAAATTTAAATTGTGGACACTCTCACAGGTTAAAGAAGGAGTTGTAGAACTGGTGGTGGTCTTAGTCGATGGGGTGGTAGGAGATTTGGTAGTTGGAAATCTCCTGGTTATATTTCCTTCCCTGAATGTCCACTGACACATCACAGAAACTGATTTATCTAGAGTGAAGGTGTGCCAACATTGATCAGCCACTAATTACATTTCACAGTAATGTCAATTTTGGGTGACCATCTAATCTGTGCCTATTAAAACACTTGCATCGTATGGGGTACCAGGATTTTACCAATTATTCAGTACCCTCGTTCCTTGGAGGACTATGACAGGTAGATTGTATTGGTTCAGTTCAGATGAATTCAGAATATCTGTATTTATAGCAAATTGTAGACTAGAACTCCCATTATAGGCCTGAGACCATAATGATTTTTGGGCAAGAGTTTGATTTAACACCAATGTACTTATCAGTCCAAAGATCCGCATTGAGAAGGTATGAGAGTAGATGATTCCTCTCCTGAGGTCCATGCGTCCTCTGGAACCCTCTTGACTCGAGAGTAGTGGATCCACGTGGGTTTCTCTTTCACCCAGATCACTGTAAAGGTGGTCATCAGCACCTGGTAGGGTCCATCCCACTTCTCTCGTAGTGGTTCTCCTGAAAGATTCTTAACATATACTCAATCACCAGGATTGAATGGATGTAACTTACAATCAGGCTGCTTGGGTTGGTGTTATAACACCACCGTAGCATTTTTCTGCAATTGTTTTCCTACAACCATAACATAATCATACACATACTGATTACTGATTTGATCTACAGCTTCACTATTCACAGTTTGCATCATGTAGGGTCTGCCGAATAGAATTTCAAATGGACTCAGTTTCTCTTTTGATCTCGGCTTGACCCTTAGCCTGATTAAAGCAATAGGTAAAGTTTGATACCAATGAAAATTTGTTTCTTGACATGTTTTAGCAATCTGTTGCTTAATGAGATGATTCATCTTTTCTATTTGCCCACTTGCTTGGAGTCTGTAGGGCATATGCAGTTACCAATTGATTTTTAGTGCTTTACTTATTGCTTGTACAATTCGCGCACAAAAGTGTGAACCTCTATCTAAAGAGATGTTTTTAGGCATTCCAAACCGTGGTATAATCTCATTCAACAAGACTTTAACCACTCCTTTTGATTCATTTTTTCTACATGGGAAAGTTTCAGGCCATCCAGAAAATGTGTCAGTCAAAACTAAGAGATAACAGAACACCCCCCCTTTTCTTGGGAACTCAGAGAAATTAATTTGCCAAATTTCACCTGGGAAATGCCCTTTGCTTATTGTCTCTTGGTGTGTTTTTGTTCCAGTATTTCAGACAAAGTTCACATTGGGATGTGACTTGCTCTATTGTGGTAAATAAATTTGGTCCTGCTACTCTAGTCCTTAAATGCCAATAGAGTGAGTCTAAGTCCCAATAGTTTTATCATGTTTTACTTTTACAAATTGCCACACTAATTTTTCTAATAGTATTAACTGACCTGTTTTTAGTTAACCTCACCCATTGTCTAACACCTTACCTTCATTTTCATGTATCCATTTATAATCTGCTTCTTGATATTCTACCTGTTGATCTGTGTCTAGTTCTTCTAGCACTAAAGCTGCTACTGGTAGTTCTTTACTTCTTGCAGCAACTGATTCAGCTTCTGCATCAGCTTTTCTGTTTCTTATTTCCAGGACAGTGTTACCTTTCAGGTGTCCTTGGCAGTGCATAATTGCCACCTGAGAGGGGATTTGTACAGCTTCTAATAATCATAGAGTTTCTTCAGCAAATTTCACAACTTTTCCTTGAAGAGTTAAAAGTCCCCTTTCTTTCCAAATTGCATATTTAGAGTCAGTCCCGGTGTTAATTTGTTTTCCTTCTGCCAATCCTAGAGCTTGAATGAGAGCTATCAGTTCTGCTTTCTGGGCTGAGGTTCCTGCGGGCAAAGGATTTGATTTGATTACCTTAGTAGTGGTGGTGGCAGCATACCCAACCATCTTCACACCTTGTCTTATGAAACTGCTGCCATCGGTAAACCAGTCTTCTGCATCCAGGGGTGGTTCTTCTTTAAGGTCCAGGCAACTGGAGTGCACTGCTTAAATGGTTTCCAGGTAGTCATGCACGACAGGTGCAGTTGAGATTCTTCCTTCTAGGAATGAAACTGGGTTAACAATGTTAGTCACCTGAATGGTTATGTCATCTGATTCAGCCAGGATTACCCGATATTTCAGAAACTGGGAGGGTGACAACCAATGATTTCCTTTCTGTTCCAGTACCGTAGATACTCTGTGGGACACTAACACAGTCATTTTCTGTCCCATTGTAAATTTCTTGACTTCTTCTATGTTTATGATCATTGTTGCTACTGCCCTTAGGCAGATGGGTCATCCTTTGCTTACTTCGTCCAATTGCTTGGAGAAGTAGGCTACTGCTCTTTTGTATGACCCTTGTTGTTGAGCCAGGACCCCCAGAGCCATTCCTTGTCATTCATGCAAGAACAACCAAAAGGGCTTCATTACGTCAGGCAATCCCAACGCCGGAGTCCTTATAAGTTCTCATCTCAGTTGTTTGAAGGCTCCACTTGCTTCAGGGGTCCAGACTAGGTTGCCCTTAGTCATTTTCAGCAGGTCATATAAAGGTTTTGCAATTAGCCCATACTGATATATCTATAAACAACACCAACCTGTCATTCCTAGAAAGGCTCGAAGGTGTCTCACCATCTGTGGTTTCGGTGTCTGGCAAATGGCTTCCTTTCTTGTTGTCCCCAGAGATCATTGTCCTTCAGATACTTCATATCCCAGGTACATGACTTTCTCCTGGACCAGCTTAGCTTTCTGTTGAGAGACTCGATAACCATTTAAGTCCAAAAAGTTTAAGAGGTTTACTGTTCATTGGACACGTTCTTCTTGTTTTTCAGTAACAATCAATAGATCATTCACATATTATAAAAGTACACCCTCTCCCGGTGGTGACTGCCATTGTTCCAATTCTTTAGCTAATTGATTCCCAAAAATTATGGCAAAATTTTTAAACCCTTAAGGTAACGCTGTCTGAATGAGCTGAGTTTTCCTTCCTGTGGTGGGATTTTCCCACTTGAAGGCAAATATCCTTTGACTTTCCTGTGTTAAGGGAAGGCAGAAAAAGGTATCTCTTAAGTCTAATACTGTGAACCAAAATAGATTTTCTTTTAATATTGTTAATAGGGTATATAGGTTTGCAACAGCTGCATGTATGTTTTAGTTATTTTATTTACTGCTCTTAAATCCTGAACCAACCTATGTGTTCCATTTGGCTTCTTGACTGGTAAAATTGGGGTGTTGAAATCTGATTCACACTCTACCAAAAGCCCTAATTTCAAGAAGTTATGTATTATTGGCTCAATTCCTTTTCTGACTTCTAGCCTCAGTGCATACTGCTTCCTAATTACTGAGTTTGTTCCTGGTCGTAATTCTATTTGAGTGGGAACTGCCCTTTTTGACTTTCCTGGTATTTCAATAGCCCAAACTCCTGGGTATACCTGATATGAAATTTGATTGACATTTGAATTATCCTGGCTTGGCTCCACATAGCTCATTGCTAAACTCAGAGTTGCTATTAATTGTTCTTCCTTTACCTTAAGTTCAATTTTACCTTGTTTGAATTCTGTTACAGCTCCCAGATTTTCCAATTTTGAACTTCAGGGGTTTCAAAAGAAAGTTTTTCTGATTGGTCAGTGGCACCCACGACTTAAACATATTTATCACTTTTAGGTATTAATTTTTGATTCAAAACAGAAAATGTAGCCCCGGTATCAATTAGAAAATCTAATTCTTCTTTTTCTTCCCCTAGCTTAATTGTTACCAGCAGGTCCCCTAGGCACTGGTCTACTGCCCCCCCATCCCCCTTCACTCAATACTCTGTAAGCAACAACAGCCCCTCCTATGCCTGTATTTCCACCTGTTAATTCAGGGCGTTCTTGCTTCCAGTGTCCCTCTTTTCTACAATACGCACACTGGTTCTGACCCAACCTTGTCTGTCGGGGAGGTAAACCTTACATCTGTTACACAAGGCTCATACATATAACTAACAGTTGCAAAATGGACAAATCTTAATTCTAGGTCTTATCCAAAGTGGTGTGCTTATAGTTAACTCTTCAGCATTACCTATCATATAGCAATTCTTAGCATGATAATACCTTTAACTATGTGCTCCTGGATGTTTCAAGGTAAGCAAGGTATATCAGGGACACAATAACTTTTCTGAAAACAAACAAGACAACCTTGTTTCTCTCAAAATAAAAAATATTTGGCCAAATACAATCAAAACCAGACCAGACCAGACCAAAGGGGATATTCCCCTGGAAGAGTTTTTAGCAATAGGCAGTGTTCTTGTCCAACCCCCGCAAGAAGTCACCGAAGAAGGGAGTCCCTTTGGGTAAAAAAAACTTACCCGAGGGTGCCCAAGGAGGTTCCGTCCTCCGAGGGATTCCGCAGCTGGGTGGAGAAGATGTGCTGCCGCGGTTGCCAAATGAATCCGAAAAATCGGTCCAAGAAACTGCTCAGAGACTTTTTTATCTTTAAGCAGCAAGGTATTCATTTATTCAACGTTGGGAGCAAGCCAGTTCATGCTGGACAAACTTGTTCAACTTGCAAGTGCAAAACTAAGCCATTTTATACACTTTACATACATGGCTACATCATTTATTATGCATATTAATAAGTAGGCGAGTCTCTGGGCGGAGTCTTTCCAGACGTGCAGTCTTCTACTGTAGTGGTCTTCTCCTTGAGCCTTCATCCCTCTGGTGGTCACCATGGATGTCGTCCTCAATTTGACCTCTTCAATTAGGTGACCTGAATTCTTCAAGCTTGCAAAATCCTGGCTCTGGGCCTTCTAGATCTTATTCAAATGTCTAGTTTACCTAATTTATTACTGTGTGTGTACTACTCCTATTCTTTCTATAATAAGGCCTTTGGTCCAGTGAGCAGAACAGAACATGATATTAACCAGTGCTCCTAAAATGTTCTTCTAGCAAAACAGGTATTGAGGTTTCTTAGCAGGCCAAGATATCTCAGTTAACTCTTTTAGGCCTGGCTCCTGTTTCACTATATACATCTGTCCACTCTCAGCTTTTCTTTCCCTTACTCTGCCTTAACCTTATCCTGTCTTTTCTTTCTCTCCCTTATGCATTTTCCCCCCAGGGGTTATCCCTATGATAGCAGACACTGATTATTCAGTGTCGTTTCACTCTAATCTACCCCAAGGGAATTATTGATATGAACCTGGGTTACCCCCCTCCCCTTTTTCTGGGGCGGGTCATAACAGGGAGATGAATTGAAATGTCACCGTCAAAATCTGCCAAGGTAGCCTGGAATCCTGCATCCTCAGCTAGCATCCAAACAAAGTTGTCCTTTGCAGCTGGGGTGAAGATGGTGGCAGGGTCTCTCTCGTCTAGTTCTTGTAGTCGCCCTCTGCCTTTAATGACAAACTTGGCAAACATTTCATTAGTAGTCCACACAGTTTTAGGTGGTGTGTGGGGAAGAAACAGCCACTCTAGAATTTGCAGTGGGTCTTTTTCAGTCTGATCCCACTGAAACAAAACTGCAAATGGTTGGTACCTGCTGGGAACAAGGACCAGGCAGATTTGCAGTTCAGGATTTCTCCTTCTGCCTTGTCTGCCTTCTATTACCTTGGCACAAATGTCTAACACCTGCTTTGCCTCTGCTGTCAGAGACCTGCTAGACGTTAGGTCTGAGTCTCCCTTTAGCAACTCAAATAGAGGGTGTAGCTCCTCTGTGGTTATGCCTAAAATAGGCCTTAACCAAGTGATGGTTCCCAGAAGTTTTTGCAACTAGTGTAAGGTTAAATTGTCTTTTACCTCGAGCTGCAGTGGCTGTGGAGAAATTTCCTGCTGTGTGATTTTCCATCCAAGGTATGTCCAGGGTTGTGATCGCTGGATTTTCTCTGGAGCAACCTGTAACCCTGCATCTTGGACAGCATCGATTAGAGCAGTAACAACAAATTGCAGTTCATTTTCTGTGGCCGTAGTTATTAGTATACCATCTATATAATGGTGTATGATGGCTGTTCGATATCTCATGGGGCTATTTTCCACTCCCTGAGGAAGGACAACCCAGTAATAGCTTTGCATGGGTTGTGCATTGTTCAAGGCAGGAATGGAAAAAGCAAGCCATGGTGCATCCTCAGGGTGTAGGAAAATGGTAAAAAGGCAGTCTTTTAAGTCAATTATTAGTAGTGGTCACTTTGCTGGAAGCATAGCAGGTGAGAGTAGTCCAGGCTGCAATGCTCTCATATGCTCTATGACTGCGTTTACTGCTCGTAAGTCCTGCAGTATTCTCCACCTCCCACTTTTCTTGGGGATGCAGAATACAGGGGTATTCCCGGGACTGGTTGTTGGCACATTATGGCTTACCTCAAGCTACTTCCTTTCTTGCTCGCGAAAGCGGGTGGCAAAGAGGAGAAGGATGGTGAGCAGCAAGACTGCAAGCAGTGCGGTGCTCATGGTGTGGCCCCTGCCCTGCCCATGGCACCCTTGGTACAACTCGGTCCATTCCCTACTGCTTAGGTACTTATGGGATGTTGCTGCTAAGGGTCTCCAAGGGCAATCCCTTTGAAAGTGGTCAGGGTCACCACATCTAACGTGACTCACTCTATGTCTGGCCCCTTCTTGCACTCCTAGCTGGGCGCTTAGGGCTGTAGCTAAAGAGGCAGACTGGTGCTCCACAGAGTCAACTCTTTGGTAGGGTACAACCAGCTCAGCAATGCTGCAGCTCTCCCTTTTAGGAAGGGCCTGCAAAGCTTTTTTACAGTCTGGGTTCGCCTTCTCAAAAGCCAATTGCTTATAAAGCATCTTTCTGGCTTTATTGTACTCAACTTGCTTGTTTAATGCAGATTGTAGCCGATCTAGGGGTTGTGAATATGGTTCAGTAGAACCTTGTAACACTTCTGTGGATGACAGGTTGCTATCTTGGTCTGTAGTGGGCAATTTCCTCATGGCTCTGAGGGCATGCTTAGCTATCACTTCGTATATTTCTGTATGGTACCCAGACTGAGCATCTATTGAACTGCAATTCCCCTCCCCGGTTAGTTGGTGTGCTGTTATGCCTGCTTGTGGGTCATTAGCATACGCAGAGAAATTCTCCCAAAAATTGGTTAACCAGACTGTATATTCGGTGTTATTAAGAACTAATTTCATTAGTTTCTTCCAGTCATGTGGGGTGAAGAAATAGATGGAACTCAATGTCTCCAAATACGTGAAAGTATTGGTTAAGGACACGCCAGCATCTCTTACCAATTGCCTCAATTCCTTTGTCACCTCATATGGCAGAGGCTGGAACTGAGGGGGTTGACGTTGGCTAAAATCGACTGGGCATGCATGGATAACCTGCAAATCTCCCACTCGAAATGCCTCATCTCGACATTACTCCCACTTGTCAACTGACCTTCCCGTTTGCCTTTTCGCTCCCTCCCAGTGGAACCATCCCTGGTCCCTCCTTTTCATCCCCCCATGCCTCCCCCCTGTGGCCCCAGTAAACCCAATTCCCTGGGGGGGGGGTTGAGGGGTGGGTGATGGACACAGCGTGGGGGAGGGAGCCGGCAACTGGAACAGGGCAGCGCTCCCCCCTCGTGCCGGCAACTGGAGCAGGGCAGCGCTGGGACCGGAAGAGACGGATCGGCTTCTGGTCCGTTTGGCAGGCAAGATGGCGCTGGTCATCCGCAGTGCGGGGTGGCAGATAGGTTGGGTCCCTCCCCTCGTCGCTGCAACGGAACCCCCTGCACTGATCCCATGGGTTGGTATCTTGCATTTCAGGCTCCATTCCCTCCCAGTGGCCCGTATTCCCGTGGCTTTTGGCTCCCGATCCGTAACTTAACTCATGAGCAGATCCTTCCCCTCCCCCCAGTAAACCCCATGCGTTTGGGTATCTACGTGTGGGATTTAGGCTGCGGCTAGCAGTGTGGGTGGGGGGTGGGGTGTTGGTGTGGGATAATTGTTCCGTTCACTCGTGTGTTCTATGGAGGGCAGACATTATCACTGTGTAAACTGGAATTATGTTATTGGCTCGGCGATTGCCTGCCTTAGCCCTTTGGTTCAGGATGTGTCTCAGTCTTTCCCATATGTCTATATGTAACACTTCTGTTAGTGGCAGCGTGGGGTATACAGACTTAATAAACCTTACTAATGTTGTTAATTCTGCCTTTGTAGTTTGGATGTGGTAAGATCTTAGCAGTAGAGTTAATGTTTCAATGTTTTGTGATATCTTGGTAGAGACAAAGCTTCCCATGTTTTTTACCTTAGTCTTGCCACTGTAGATGCACGTGGGCGAGGGTCCTTTTGCTGCTGAGTTTTACTTTCAGTTTCTGGCTCCAGCTGCCTCAGCACAGGGTCTCCGTCGCTTTTCAGCTGCGGAGCTCCCGGCAGCAGTTCACAAGATGAACACGACAGCTCCAAGCTCCTTCGGTGGGGTTGGGAGTTGAAGTGTTAGTACTCACTGAACTTCGCTGCTTCGCTGCCCACTTCTGCCTGCGTGGTCCCCGGCTCTGTTTTTCACTGCCCGACTTTCCGTTTCTCTTCTTCTTTTCTTCTTTTCTTCTTTTTCTTCTTTGTTCTTGTGCACTTTTCCCTAATTTTTTGAGCTCTTTATACTATCTGCGTCTCTCAGTACCAGCTGAGACAATGACTTAAAGGCGTCTGGGTTTTTTTCAGTGAAAAATTCCCCTATCGTAAAACTGATACGATACCCGGAATTTACCGATATTCTTCTTATTCAGGGTATTCTAATCTACCTAATGTAGGTTCTAAGCCCCACGTTGGGCACCACATGTCACGTGGGTCTTTATATAATAACGAAATGGACTCAGTTCCTCAATGAGATGACAATCAAAGAGGTTTATTTCAAACTCGACGCCCTTTTTATCCCTTAAAACCATGAGACCTTGTGACCAATGGGGTTGTCTATTTCAGTGCATGTCTCTTGGGCTTTCCTGCCCTCGGTGCATCCTCTGCATCCTTGAACACGCCTTCTTACATACTGATATTGATATAGAGTCAGACCTGGGAAAAAACACCTAGTGTATTTGTTTGTTGGACAGTCTACAGATGATATAAGGAAAAAACTGCAAAAGGCAGGTGGTGATAAAAAGGATATTGGTGAGTTATTGGATATAACTTGGACAGTATATCGGAACAGAGAACAGAAGACGAGTACGATGGGTGGTGGAGCAATTTTAAGAACAGACGTTGCCATGGTAACGGAACTTCCAACTCAGAGCGCAGGGGAGGTTTCCAGAATGACCTTTACCATGGCGACAGAGCTAACTGGCGCAGGGAAAAGAAAGTTGCTACCTGTTCCTAGTGCTGTATGAGTGTGCATAACCGGACAAAAACAAGCAAAGTTTGTCCCAACTACTCTAGCAAGCGAGAAAGGAAGGGAAGACCCAGGGACGGAGACAGTGAGACTCGAGCAGGGAGCAGTCCCTAAGCTGCTTAAGACCATGTCGAACACAGTGGGGCAGGGACAGGGAGAGCGGGTCGCAGTTGTTGTTTTGGTTGATGAGAAGGCTTTGGTCCCTGCTAGTGTGACCCAAGCAGGGGCAGCAGATGCAGGTGCTGTGAAAGCTCTAAGACCATTAGGTACGGCGGCACAAGGGGTGCTGGGGCCACTGACTTTGCGGAGGTGACGGGACCCAGCCCTATCCCTACTGCTCCGAGGACTGCCCCAGGCATAACAAGTTCGACTGTAGATCGAGTCGTAACAAAGGCACCGAAAGCTGCGAGAAAAGCAGGGACAAGGAGAATGAATAAGAATGTAAAACTTCCCCTGCCTGTACTAACGTGGAGAGGGTAGCCCTTTCCCCTGTAACTGTTGATCCCATGCAAGCAGTTGCCACGGGTGCAAGTGTAGTGAAAATTTTAAAACCGACCGACAACTTTACGGTTGTCATGACAATAAGAATGCCTGCTCCAATAACAAGCGGAACAGGGCCAAGGTTGAGACCAGCCAGCATCCAGCCTATCCCAATGTGTAGAAGAGGAAGGGGGAGATCACATGACAGTTGCAGGCACTGTCGCCGCTTTGTGAGCTCAAGAGCAGCACTGACCACCGGAGCAGTGAGAGTAAGTCCAACTGCGACACAATTAGAGTCTAAGTTTAGCATGAAAACTGCCGCCACTCTGTTTATCGGAGAGGGAACCCCAGTAAGCGCAAAGGTAGACCGCTTCCCAACCATGGCCAGTACAGACAGAACTGCTCATAATACCTTGGCAACTACAGGCAAAAGACTGGCTAGAACTGCAGAAACTGCAGAAAAAGCTAAAGCAGCGTCTGTAACTGGGGTCCCAGACCAGCCTGACATGAAACCCTCTGGCTCCGCCATTAGGGGCAGAGACAGAGCTGTCACTCCCCGTCTAGCCCTCCCAAGCCTTCACAATCTGTACCCTCCCACCAAGCTGAAAAAGGGGGGGCAATATCAGTGTGCATTTTCAGCAGTGTTAGCTCCAAACCCAACAAACATGAAAGCTAAAACTCGCCAGTGCAATATATGTAATAGATACAAGGGTTTCTCTAATGCAGACACATCTACATCCAATGATGAAACAGACTATGACTCGGAAAAACCACAAGCATACCTTCAGCTCAAAAACCTGTGAAAACTGTGTGAAATACTGTCATGGTTCTTATCTCTTTTTATCTTGATGGATTGCAACCATCCTCTGCTACCAAAAATGTCATGGTTTGAGAACCCCAAAATCTAATTCCCTAGTCTAAGCCCCCTCCCACTTCTCAACCCAATGTGAGATGGGTTTTCCAGACACCACACGAGACTCAAAATGGGGGGAAGGGAATATATATTACAATGACTGTACAAAATAAATACTACAATACATTATATACAATCTTAATTATCTCTATCATGACATAAAGTATTTACAATGGATCAAATCTCTTCTCCCCTCCAAATAAAAGTCCAGGAGGGAAGAAGGAAATGATCTTTTCTACTTTCAGAACAACATTCTCTTCAGAGTAGCAGTCTATCTCTCTCTCTTCCATGCAGCAGCTGTAGCTGGATCTCTGCCAGTATACACGAGGGGGTATCCAAGCCCTTGTGGCCCATCATCTAAAGCAAGGGTCTTCTCTTCCGTGGGTTGCGTTTCCCAGGACAAGGGCGTTTCACCACATCATATCACGAAGCGCAGGGGTCTTCGTGGCGGTCCTTATCTTCAGTGGATTCAAGTTCCCTACAGAGCTCTTAGGCTCTGATCTCAGGTTGCTAGCTTAGTTTAGCAGCAGCGGCGAGGGGGGGGGGCAAGGTCACTCCCTCTGCATTCTTTCTCTGAGCTTTTCAGCTCTTTTCTGCAGTGCTGCTGGAGTTTTAGGACTTCCATTCAGTAGGAGTCTATCCTCTCCACTTAGGAAAGGTCACAAAAGGAGTTTGGGGGTTTTTGGTTCAGTTCTTACCCCCAAAACTCTGTCTCTGTAGAGCTTAAGTTTGCTCTCTCTGCTGCTGGCTCTCTCTCGGCTCTCTCAGACAACTCTGTGTCTTCCTAGGTTGCATGTTGTTTGCTGCTTCTTCAGTTCTTATCTGTTGGCTCTCTGCCACTGTCCTCTGTCCACTGCTGCCTCTGCCGCTGCTCTGTTTGTTTACTCATGGTGGAGAAAACTCCTTCAGCTTTCTAGCTACAGGCACTTAGCCCAGTTTGACACTGTTCCAAGTCCCTGTAGCCCCCCTGCCGGGGGCTGGGGGGGGCCCAGAGGCCCCAAGGGGCTCCGAACCCCTTGCTCGTGGCTCTACAACATGACTACTTCTTCAACAACAACTACAACTACCACCTTCTCTTCTGTTCTGCTTGTGATATGTTTATATTTTGCAAAAGCGCTCATTGGCTCAAAACTTCAAGGGTCACCACCCCCTGGGGATTTACCATTTTATAACTTCAGGGGGAAAACTGTTTCCCCCCCCCACAAATACTTTGAAAGAAAATTCAGTTATAATACCATAACTGTAATTGAAGTTAGAAGAATAAGTGAAACCAAGCCATTCTTTGAACTTTTGGGATTTAAATTGGGTAAATATTGGGTGATTCATCAATTCTTCTGTATGTTAAACTCTCCTAATCCTTTGTTGAGTAGGAGTTCATTAGAGAAATTAGAAGTTGAAATCAAATTCTGTAAAAGAGAGATAAAAGTTATGATTTTTGATACTAAATATGTTGAAGCAGCTATCTTTTTCATACAGGAGAACCATGAAGAGTTCCCTGCAGAGGTTGAGAGTGCTGTCATCCCAATGGTATGGGTCAGCATCACACTCAGACCAAAACCAGTAATTACCAGGAATGCTACAAACACAGTGTACACCACAAAAATTAGAGATACTATTACCAACATGATATAGCAAATGGTGAGTGTTCTTTCTGTAAGGGGACACTAGAGAAGAAATTGTCTAGGTCTGAAGGGAAAGAAACTGATTTGTCCCCAACAAGCAAAACTAGAAGAATAGAAACTGTCTATTGACCCCTGTATCCCCTGTATTCTAAAACTGTTACAGGTTCATAACCCGTGAATGAATACCGCTACCCTAACTCAGTTTAGGAGGGAACTGTAATAAAACCCAAAAGGGGGGTCACTGTTTTGCTCTTAATGTGAACTAACAATGTGTCAGAAGTTGACTGTTTGCAGATAGTCTGTTCCAGTAAGCAGACCTGAAAGCTGTGCTACCAGAACTCAAACTGAGAGTCATAGAAACAACTTTTGTGCAGAAGTAGACAAATGTCTTAACAACTGCAAGTAAAATACACCAGGACAAAGAGTGTTGAACTGCAATAAAATCAAGAGTGAGTAAACAAGAAGCTAACATAACAGCCTTCTGACACAATTGAGAACTGTTATAAGATCAACCTGTAACTTCCAAAGGTAGTACATATATAACAACCAAACAATGCTATGATTATTGTATTTGTTTTGTTATTTTCTGTTCTATTTTACTTTTGAGCTTCTCTTATTGTTAGCTTATTGCCGAAGAATTGAAAAAGCTTACATTACTTTTGCTTTTACTACATGAATTGTTTTAAAGTTTTTAATATTTATACTTGCGGGTATTTTGTTCCAGCAGCAATTTGTAAACATTGTTTGAAACATCTATATCTCTTTAGTTACTGCAACTTGTGGAAGAATTCCTCCTGAAGGAGTGATTTGATGAAAAGTCCATATAGATTTTCATGTGATTGTGAGATCATGTTTATATACTTATGCTTTTAAAATGCTTTGTTATCTAGTGTCATCTAGGAATGTATGAATGCTGAATTACATAGAAGTCCTGCACTAAGACCAAAGGACGAATAAGAAAGTAGCTTCAGTGCTGAGGCAGTACTGCAACAGCACTGGTTCTGTGGACTGTCCCATGGGACCTTGAGACCTGACTTGCATCTTGCCTACAATCTTTGAGATAACCCGGTAACATCATTGTTGGGATGATTTGTTTAGATCACTTAAATGCTTTGCTTAAAATCGCTTTTTAGCTTTATTGTTTTATTGGTGCACACCTAACTCAATATATGAAGATGCTTTTATCCATGAAGGCAAGAGATCCCTGTACGATCACTTCATGAGGTAAAGATGATTGACTGCAGTCTGGGACAGGCTGGAACAGGACAGTCTGCCCCCAATAAGGCCTAGAATCTGTCCAAAGAGTATAAGCTCTCTGTGGTGAGCTACTGGCATAGCCAGGGTGCTGTTTGCATCCAGACGCAGTCTGCTTCAAGTAAGCTTTTGACTGACCTATTAAATCTGTGACTGGCAGTTAATCACTTTATGTGATAAAAGCACAAACTCCTCTCTCACATGATCAAAATGCAGGAATTCCAAGATTCAAAGTTCCTGTGAAATTGTCATCAGACAGAGAATCACACTTCATCGACTCCCTGGTTGCATAGAGAAAGTTTATTTATGAAATTGTTTAATGTTTTAAGATCTGCTTTGCAGGAACTGCAAAGATTCATCATGTCATCTAAGCCTATGAGACTGGATACTCCTATTCATCTGTTCCAGCCCAAAAACTGAGTCTGTATTAAACAATGAGACTGAAACTCCTGCAAACCAAATGAAAAGAACTGTTTTCAAATCCAGCGGACCATCTCCATTGTGGTCAGTTATTATCAAGAACCCTGAATTTTACCCAAGAAGAAGAAAACCTCTGTTCCTGAGACAAGTAGAGCAACAGAAACTGTTACAAGGACTGTTAAAACAATGTTTGTTTTCCTCTCTTGTTTGTATTACTTAGTACTACCAATAACTATGAATTGAGTTTAGAACCTAAATTTACATTTGACTTTAGCAAAATGCACCCAAAATTCTTCATGAAAGTGAGTGCTGAATTTGCACTATGGATTTGGCTGAAATTTGGCAACAAATTCAAATTATATATTGGAAAATTCTTAGAGATGTTTCATTAAGTTTACTTCTACAGACTTACTTCATAGTTATGAAACTAAACCTGGATAGAACAACCATTCATGTTAATAGGATATAGTGCTAGATTTGCATAATAACTTGTTATATGAGTAGTATTATAAGTATTAATCATCTTACTGATATAGTATTAAGTATAAGTAGTAGAGATTGAACAAGATCTTTGAGTCTTGTTCAGTTTCTAAAGGGGGGACTGATGCCGTTAAGGTCCATCTGTTTTTTTCTTATTTTCCTAATTTTATAAGCTTTATAAGTAGTTAAGTAGTAGAAGTAGATTTCAGAAGCTGCAGCCCTTATTCCCTCACCCTTTAGCACCCTTTAGTTTACAAATTCCTCAACCCTCTCACCCCATTCTATGTTCCCCATATCAATTCTACCCCTGAATTCCAGTAGAAAATGTTTAACCTTTTGTCAAGGCAAGGCCTCTTCTGTTTGAGGACATCTAATCCTGGTCTGAACCGCAAGAGAACAGTCAAGAACTGGGTGACCGTGTACCCTTTGTGCTCTGAAGATGATGAAAGTGATGAAGAGGTGGTCCCAAAATACACCCCAGACCCAATTCCCAGGGGGTGGGCTGGGGGCAGACCAGGGCAAAAGCCACAGGGTGGAAACACTTGGGATTGGACAGACATTATTATAAATTGTAACACCTGAACATGTCCGGCAGGCGTCTTGTGATCTTTATGCCTCAGAGGCACAAATTAAATCCTCTTCTTATCTCATCCCAATTAACTGCTCCAGAGTTTTTTTCCTTAGCTCCTTTAGGCATCAACATCCTCAGCACCATGTGGGGTCCTCTCCAGCCCCTGGCTCCCATGGATTTGTATGGGAAGGGTGTGGAGCTGCAGGGAAGGAGGAAGCTCCTCTCCAAGCCCTTGGGTTTCCTTGGAAGCTCCAGTTCACTGGGGTTGAGTGCCATGGAGCTCAATGAGCAGTTTGATGCTGGGTAAGGAAAGAAACGGGACACTTTGGAAGGCAGAAAAAAGGTAATTCAGCCTGTCGTTGCACATCCTTTTAAATTGTTTCCATTGAAACCCCAGCACTTAGCTGCTTCATGTATGAACCTAGTGTCTGTGCCTTCAAAACCAACTTGGTTCAGTGAAAAATAAGCAGCTTTCACCTCCTGTCTGGTCTGCCATGCTTTTTTCCCCCTTTTTTTCTTCTACTTGCATCCATTCTGCCTGGGTGGAAGTCCGGGTTGTCCCTGTGGAGCAGGGCTGGGGCCCGGGGGCTGGAATCATAGACTCACAGAATGGTTTGTGCTGGAAGGGATCTTAAGGTTCATCTAGTTCCAACCCTCCTGCAATGAGCAGGGACATCTTGAACTAGATCAGGTTGCTCAGAGCCCTGTCCAACCTGACCTTGAATGTTTCTAGGGATGGGGCATCCACCATCTCTCTGGGCAACCTGTGCCAGTGTTTCACCACCCTCATAGGAGAAAAACTTCAGCCCAGGGGTTTCTCTGTGAGCACAGAGGATCCCTCCGTGGATAAAGTTTGCTGGACTGGGACCACAGATGTTCTCACAAGCTAAAGGTTATGAAAAAGTTTGAAGGAGAGGTTTGCAGAGGGGGAAGTGACTGAGTTGCATGGCAGGAGGGATGTCAAGGAGGAAGAGTGGGTGGCAAGATCCAGATAGACCTGGGAGACTTTGGGTGGGGGGCAGAGAGTCTGCAGGGTGGCATGACTGCTGTGATGAAACCAAGAGGTTGCTCAGTCATGGTCGCTTTGGTGAGTAAACCCTCTTCCAGCAATGGCCTGGGTGTGGAAGCACAGATGGAGTGAAAAAGTTGTCTCTGCTGAGTGGAAGTTGGTCTCCTAATGGACTTTAGCGGTTGGAATTGAGGAGAGCTGTTATCGCATCAATTGTGAGCTCTTCGAGGACCATATGTGAGGGAAGGGCAATGAGAACACTTACCAGTCAAAGGAAAAAAACACAGAGAGAGGCTGGAAAAAGGTGTGGGAGAGGCTTAGAGCCAAGCAGATGCAGGGAAAAGAGGATCTTGAAGCTAATGAGTGGCCAGAGAAAATATGTTGGTTGTTTCTGATCTCCCTATCTCATAACACAAGGTCTGTTTAAAGCAGCAGCTGTGTCCATGAGAAAATACTCTCCTCATCGGGTTGGATCTGCAAAATTCTCTGCCAGGAGATGCCTCCAAACTTAACACTCGAATAGGACTTGGATGTTGTTTGGGAATGGTAAAGAAAATAAGAACTATAAATTAGCAGGAAGATGTGAGATTTGGAAGAGGGATTAGACCTCCTTATTCAGAGTTTTAAAAAAAAAATTGATCTTATTGGGGTTGAGAGAGCACTTTCCTGAAGGCACAGTTGGGGTTTGGTGCATCAGCCTGTGGTATTGGGCTGTTTAGGGCAATTGGTGGACCCTGGATTGGACCTAAAACTGTAATGCCAGTCACTTGGGCTCTTCAGAGAGTTTGGGTTGTTCAGCCTGGAGAAGAAAAGGTTCCAGGGAGACCTTAGAGCACCTTCCAGTACCTAAAGGGGCTACAGGAGAGCTGGAGAGAGACTTTGGACAAGGGCATGGAGGGATAGGACAAGGGGAAATGGCTTCAAACTGACAGAGGGCAGGTTTAGATTAGATATTGGGAAGAAAATCTTTACTGTGAGGGTGGTGAGGCATTGGCACAGGTTGCCCAGAGAAGTTGTGGATGCCCCATCCCTGGCAGTGTTCAAGGCGAGGTTGGATGGGGTTTTGAGCAATCTGGTCTAGTGGAAGGTATCTCTGCCCATGGCAGGGGGGTTGGACTAGATGATCTTTAAGGTCCTTTCAAATCCAAGCCATTCTGTGATTCTGATTGCTGGCCTTGTCCATGGAGATTTTCTGCTGAGAATCCTTCCAGCAGGGATAGTGGCTTTGAAGCTCTTCTCAGGGTAAGGAAGAAACCAAAAAAAGAGTAGATATTTCCTAAAAGTAATCTGGCTCATCCATCTGCTACTCCCCAAAAGGCTAGTGAGATGCCACAGCACCAAGGAAGGTTGTAAGAAAGGGCAGTGGAGTCATCAAAATAGAAGGTTATTAAAACCCAAGTAAAATAGCAGCAAGGATGGTCTCAAGGGAGGAAGAAATTCCCTCCACTGGGGAGGGTTAGCAAAGGGAGGCCGGGAGTTAAAGCAGGGCAATAACAAAGGTCAAGCGTATCTCAAAGGTTTTGGGAACTAGGAGTAACACCAGCTCTGAGCCGCAGTAGCTGCTACTCCAGGGAAGGAGGACGGGAGGGAAACATTGATTTTTTAAATGGGTAGAAATAAATTGGTATATAAACCTGTGACATTTGTTACCCCAGTCTGAAGGTGAGAGCTGCAGATGAGTGTGGTTAGGCTGCTGTTAACAGGGTTTACTGAGGTTTTGCAGGTTTTTAAGCTAACCTCCCTTTTGAACAGTCCTGCTTATAAACTCTCCTCTATCATGTCTCCCAGTGAAACTGGGTGGACTGGAGGTGTTGCTTTTCTGACCTCTCAGGTAGTCTATCCAATCAGACAATGGAAGCCATTTCACTGTCAGGGTGGTACAAGAATGGGGAGAGGAAGAAAGAATTCAGTGGATTTTCCACACCCCATATTATCCCCAAGCAAACAGTATTATGGAACGCACCAATGGGCTCCTAAAGCAAACCATAAAGCCTTTATAACCCTGGATGGGCCTCCAGAGTATTCGATGCAGTAACCAAAATTAATAGTCGGTGGGGAATCAATGGTTGCCCCTGAATTACAGCATTCTGCCCTGAACTTCCCTCTTTTCTACCGTAAAAAAGGGAAGATAAAAATCCTATAAACCCATTCCATTACCCAGGTCAACCTGTATTAGCGAACCTACCCTCTGTGGGACAGGTGCCACTCACTCTAAAAACACCAGTCAACTGCTGTGCATGGGTAGCAACTGATACCCATGGAAAGGACCATCGAATCAACCCTCGATGGATCTTCACTTCCTTTTAATAATTGTAGGAGTCGGGTTTTAGGAAGGATGCCAGAAGGGCATCCTGGGGAATGAAGTCCCGAAGTACTCCCATGTACATGGGTAGTGAGATACCCCATGGTGGTTGGTCAAGGGAGTCACGTGTTGCTTTGAGGTGCATATAAAAGGTGTTGTCTCATTTGAATAAATGGATTTGGTTGCTGAACCCCCAACCAACCAGGTCCGTATGGGTTTATTTATTTATTATATTAATAAGCCATAAATAATCAGTCTGTAGTAGGCCGAATCTTCTCTTTTCTTTTTACAGGAAACCTACCAAGAGATGAGACCAAGCTACATGGAACTAATGAGATTTTTTGTTGTCCATATTTTCAATTTACTAATTTTGTGTTTTGTTCGGGTTTCTAGTTTATTATTCTGTGATTTATTTGTGTTTTCATTGCAAGTGATTTATTGACCAAATATTAGTAAAACCAATTATTAGTTTGATTTTTGCTAAGTTTGGCTTTTTATATTGAAAAAATTATGTGGGAAAAGTTTTTATTGTTATTTTATGCATATATAATTTTGTCTCAACCAATTGAGAATCAAGAGACTCAACCAAACTTAGCTTGGGAGCTGGTACAAAGATTTATGCATATTTGGAATCATACAAATCAAGGGATATGTATCAACCTTCCCAGTTCTGCCTCGGAAGGCTTTAAATTTATGATGATTTGGCTAAATTTTTCAGAAATATTAACAAGTGAACTAAACAATCTTAACAAAACAAAAGAAAAATGGAAGGATGTGAAGTTCCCCTTCCTAAATCAAAAGAAGAGACAACCAAAAGGGACATGGATAGAATACAAGACAGCCTTTTACCTGATCCCACACAACCCTTCCTGGAAGCGTTCATGGAACCAAGCATGCTATCGATCATTAGACAGTACATTACAAAATGCTACTGTTATTCCCTGTACATTGGTGGGATCCTCCAGCTGAGGGTAGCTTCTTTGAGCAGGAATACAATATACCCTGGAATGCAGGACGGTATATACAAATCCCCAATAACCCAGGAACCCCACACTGAATTAGCTGAAAAAATTTTGAGTGGGCCTGGTCACTGAAACAAATCCTTGACTCCCCACCTCTCTTACAATAGGCCTCTAAGGCCCACACAGGAGAGATAATAGAATGGGAAGTGGAAAAATCCGATTGTAAGGACCAGCTGGTGAAAATACCCAATGGAGAGACAATGTTCTGGAAAATTAAGAGTCATAGAAATGTTATCCAAAATAAATTAAAGACTCCTATTTTGAAGTGTTCCCATATAATAAACTGCATCACAGGAGGAGGTAAATCCATAGAAACCTGGTAGCTCTTGGACATGAGAACTTTTATTCCGGACGTGCACCTGTTGGGACTATCCCAAATATGGCTATGAGAAATAAAAATACGGTTTTTATATAAATAGGTGTATCGTGAAGTTGTAAGATATCCAAGTTCCAAGACCTGAACTTGGGTATCAAGGTCTCTTTTGGCAGGATAAGGGAAATGAGAAAATTCTCAAAAAAAATTAAATCTTTTAGGGTCATTTTGTACATGAGGTTCCTTTTCTCTTTGGGCTAAGAACAAAAGAAGATCCATCACCTTTAACAGGGGATGGCTTGCAGCCAATGGGAAAAAGGGAAAGCCCCTTTTCAGAGAAAATAAACCTTTCTAGCTAAAGATGAATACATTAAAACTTATCTGAAAAGGGTGGGATTTTGTGAAACCCAACACGTTGAATAAATTCTTCCTTGTTTCTTTGTTCCCTAAGTTTATGCTGTCTTTCAAAATTGAGACATCCGATGCCATGGGTCTTATAAAAATTCAGAAACAGCACTGTCAACCATGGTCCTGACTGAAAGTCCAGAATTCAAGTAAAAGGACAAAGAAAATTCTCCAGAGTGACCTGTATCAGTGTTCACAAGCCAAATATTCAGCTCTGCGAGGAAGGGTATGGGCATGTTCAGATGGGAAAATGTATTCTCACTTGAACATGTATGATATGACTGGACTCCAATGTACTATTGGATTTCCTACCATGTGTCCTAGGAGGATGTGTGAAATAGAAACCCAATTGGGTGATTTCCAATCAGAATTTATTATATAATAAAAGCAAATTCAGCGCTGGGTGATCAGGGAGGGGGTTCAACAACTCCCAATGCCTGTCACACCCAAAGAAGGCAGTTGTTCTACATTTATTTCCAGCTACTACATGAATATTCATTATACATAAGTATAAACATTACACATTGTTAGGTCAGACATTCAACAGATGTTTTTCTTAACAAGAATGTTATCTATAAGCATCCATAATATATTGTTAGGTCAGACATTCAACAGATATTTTCTTAACAAGAATGTTATCTATAAACATCCATAATATATTGTTAAATCAGACATTCAGCAGATGTTTGCTTGTTATCTATACAAAGTTATAAATTTTAAGAAAGGTGCTATTATCTAGCTAACTAAACAAAATTCTCTCACTATAAATCCTACACAAGGTAAAAGGGAGGTAACTTGTTTTATCTCTTTATAGGGGCCCAATTAAGTTTTACGATTTGTTTTTCTTTTCTCTCTCCAGGTCAGATTGACCTTACACTGTTTCCTCTTAATTAGCCCGAATCATTTTCTCAGTTTATCACAATCCCTCCTCTCTTTCTATGAAATTATTGATTCGAGTTTTCTGCTCTAATCTGGACAATATTAATTTTACATTTTCTTCATCTCAGGAAGGTGGAGTTCTGGTGACTAACAGTACTTTGGCACTTTGAGCCGTCTTTGGACCTATCGGCATTTTTGATATCTGCATTCCTTGTACGACAGAAACTATCAATTTAATGAAACAAGGGATTAAACATGGTAAAAATATTATACTGGTCAACGCGCATAATAAAAAGAATCCTACTTTCTTCCACCAAGCTGTTCCTAACAAGTTATCCCACCATTGACTGTCGAGTATGGAGTTCCATTTTTGTACAGGTACATGAGTCAGTTTTCTGATATCCTTTGCGATATCCATAACTGCTTGTCTATTATCATCAATTTGTAAACAACAATCTGAGGTGTTGAATTTACCACACACACCTCCTTCCTCAGCTAACAGATAATCTAAGGCAAGCCTATTCTGGTACACAGTTGCTCGAGTTTTTGACTGCTGACTTGTGATTAGATCCAGAGTTTGAATTGTCTTATTGGTTACTATTTCCATGACTGCCTGAAGGCGGATAATTCTATTTAGCATGTATATGGGGGTTCGATAACCCCAGGTTCCATCTTGGGCCCAAGTAGCTGGTCCGTAAGTAGCAATGATCCGTTCAGGAGGTCATTTATCATCGTACCGCTTTTGGGTTCCTCCAATGTCATCCCTTTTTTCTCGTCGTATAGTTCCATAATCATCATACAAAGGTACACCTAAACTCATACCTTTTTCGGGGGGCAGTAAGAAGAACCCCGGTTGGATTATGCCTAGTGTACAGACTCCTCTCCAATCTCTAGGGAGCTGTGTATATACTCGTTTTCCACATATCCAAAATAATCCTTCTGGAGCTACCCATTCTAAATTGGTGCTACCTGCTTGGTCCCAATATATTTTTAATTCTTTTATGCTTTCAAAAGGGTTTTTCAAATTTGTTTCATTACACCACCAGCTTTGAGCTTCATCATGCCAAGTACAATCTACAGTCATATTGTTAGTCCAGTATCCTAATGGTTCTTTTGGCCACCAATATTCTCCTGTAGTATTTATTATTTTCACTGATAGGCATGGGGACTCTCCTACTTTAGTTTTATATGTTTCCCTACCTCTCCGTTCAATGCATTCTTGCCCGACTACATCAGAAATTAAGATCCAACCTTGGGACCTAGATTCTGATGCTTTCTGGGAGTGATTCCATTTTAGAATTTCCCATGGAGTGAGGTCAGTACCTTTCCAGGGCCACTCCTCTGTCATCAAAGGTCCACTACAAATCCAGCACTTGGATAAATCTAAGGTTTGAATAATATGTTCCATTAGATCAATATATAGGTTAGTTCCATAACCCGGGAGTTGTCAATCTTCTCCTAGTTTGTCTTTTAATTTCTGGTATAAGTCACCTGTGTTGGAAGGTTTTCCTTGTGTGGTTCCTTTTAATGTAGTTTGCACCCTCTGTTTTATTATTTCCTCCCTTTTCAAGTCCTGCATTCCACCACCGCCAGAAATGTCCCAATGGCCTTCTTGAGTGAAACAAATCCATTCCTCTCCCTTAGGACAACTAAGTCCCAATCTGGTTCCCCTTTTTCCTAAATTTTTTGCTACCCATAGTTGCCGAGAACAGGTGTTGCAAGTGTTCAGTTGTCTAGAGTCATAGCAGACTTTGTTGACAAATGAGTGGTAGCTTAAGCTTTGAATCATACGGCCTTTATATCGTGTAATTTGGTAGCATTTTGTACATTCGTCAGACAGGACGTGAGCCCAAAAGCAGCAGAGTATCCAAAAGGGTCCAGTATAACTTAAGCCTCCACGGTCCATGCCCGAACAGGATTGCATCCTGTGGCTGGCTGTCAGTGGCAGGTTCAGAGGTTAACCTGGTCTTGCCCCTTTTAGATCTTCTAATTTAATTAAGGCCCAGTTTTTCCGTTTCCAGGTAAAGGTTCACTTTATCTCACAACAACGGGTTCTGTCAGCAAAATTATTATTCCCACTAATTAATCAATATATAAATTGTTAGCCATTGTGACATTCTTTACATGGGGTCTATAAAGTTAAAGTCATCTAGCGGGCAGTCAATTTGGGCTGTTTCTCCAGCAAATTTCATTACACTGTATCTCAATGCTGCATACCAGTCAGTTTCAAATATTTCCCAATTTACTGGTAATAACAATTCCCACCCACAGAACAACTTATTTATCTGTACTGACTCTAATTGGGGTTGATCTCCTTGCGTGTTACAACACTCAGGGCAATGTATGTATATGTCGGTTAAAGGCCACACAGGACCCTTTACGGTGACAGTGCCTACACTGACACTCTACCCAACCATCATGTTGAGTCCATGGATGTTTTATACAGCGTATGCGATCTGGTGGTGGTGGTCCAGGAGTTAGGAGATTTTCTTTCTCAAGGTCACAAGCTAACACAAGGATTGGGTTAACTAGACGATTAGTAAAATATGCACCTGCCCCTCCACTCTGTCAGGGGATGGCTCCCTCTTTCCAAGAAATAAACCGCTGTCTCCGAAGAATTTGTCCTGGGGCCAATTGAAACCAGGATCTCAGGTTAGGTTTTATGCAGAAACTTTCAGGAAATACCTGTCGGGCCCTTAAGTCTCTTTGTTCTGGGGATAACTCATTCCAGCCTTCGATGTTTTCTCCATTCAGGCGATGAATTCATAAAGGTCTTTTCTGGAGTTGAAGTCGTAGGTCCCCAGGTGTTGATGACACAGTCCACTCTTTCAGGGATGGTGGAGCAACAGGTCCTTTCACTCTGGTCGCGTGTGTCCACCCTTGTTCTGCTGTATGCACTGCGGTCTCTGTCGTGAGCAGTACCTGGAAGGGACCTTCCCAAAATGGGGTTAAAGAAGTTTCTTTCCATCTCTTTATTAGGACCCAATCCCCAGGGTTTATTTTATGTATCTTGAAATCTAATGGTGCTGTTTGGGCTAAGGCTCCTAGTTCTCTTATTTCTGTCAACCTTTTTGCAAGTGTTTGTATGTATGGTCTTAATTTGGTATCAATATTGCAATAGTCACCTACTGCATCCTTTAGCCAGATATAAGGCATTCCATAAAGCATTTCATATGGTGATAGACCGAGGTCTGTCCTGGGTTGAGTTCGAATACGCAGTAAGGCCAGGGGTAAACATTTAACCCATGACATCTAAGTTTCAATCATCAATTTAGTTAGGGTTTGCTTCAGAGTCTGGTTCATTCGCTCAACCCTCCCTGAACTTTGGGGGTGCCAGGGAGTATGGTGTTTCCACATGATTCCTAACGCAATTGTTATTTCTTTAAGTATTTTTGAGGTGAAATGAGTTCCTCTGTCTGAATCTATACTATATACCATTCCGTATCTAGGAATTATATTTTCAAGTAGTACTTTGATTACAAAATTTGTTGTAGCCCTTCCAGTAGGTATTGCTTCCACCCAGTGGGTCAGATGGTCGATTATTACTAGTAGATATTTCCATCTATTCACAGGTGGGAGTTCTGTGAAATCCACCTGTATTCGCTCGAAGGGTCGGTATGCTATATCCCTTCCCCCTACAGGAGTATTTCTCATAACCTTTTTATTCACTTTTTGACATGTCAAGCAGTGGCTGGTAACTTGTTTAGCAATTTCGAAAATTCCTATACACCCATAACATTGTAAAAACTGATCACAGAGAGCTCGTGTTCCCCAGTGAGTGGTTTGATGTAATTTCATTAATATTGATTGTGCTATTGGTTTTGAAACCATTTTCCTCCCATCTGCTATGATCCATACCCCCCCCTTCTTGCTTCTTTACCCCTATTCGTGTTAGTTCTTTCTCTTCCCTCTCTGAAAATACTGGTATTTTTAAGTTCTCAGGCTGTTGTAAGATTAATATATGCAACTTAGTTATTTCCCCTTTTTCAGTTGTGTCTTTGGCCACTTCATCTGCTAAATTATTTCCTCGGATTATGAATGATATTCCCTTTTGGTGTCCTTTTACATAGACTACTGCTATTTCTAGGGGTTTCCTTAAAGCTTCTAATACTTGATTTATCAACTCTTCGTGTATTAGTGATTTACCTCTTGTGCTTATTAACCCTCTTTCTTTCCAAATTTTCCCAAATGTGTGCACGACTCCATAACAATATTTTGAATCTGTAAAAATTGTTCCTTTTTTTCCTGTCAATAATTCAAGAGTCCGGTAGAGGGCATACAACTCACACGCTTGTGCTGACCAGGTTGAACTAAGTTTTCCTGATTCTGCAACTGTCATATTATTCCCATTGATGACTGCATATCCAGAAATTCTCTTCCCATCTTTGTATCAGGAGGAGCCATCAATGAAATATTTTTCTCCATTTTCTAATTCCACCTCTTCCTTCTTGTGAAATAGGATATTGTTTTATTTGTATTGGGTGGTTGGAATCAATGATTTCTATTTTTATGGGGTCTATCTTTAATTTTCCCACTTGGTCTTCTGAGGCCCACACACTGGGGTTAATCTTTTCCTCATCTTCCTCTTTTAGAGTCATTATTTTAACTCTCATTTCTCCTTCTTCTGGCACAACTCCTATTCCCAGGGAAACCTGTAGGTCTCTCCCTAAAAGATTGCAACCTGCTTCAGGTACTAAAAGTAAATCTCCCACTGTAATTTTGGTTTCTCCCTCAATTTGAACTTGTTTTATTATAGGCACTGGGAATCCTTCTCCTTTTGCTCCAATTACTCTAATTGTGTCTTTACTGGTTCTACAACCCTGAGGAATTTTGATAATACATGATTTATCTGCACCGGTATCTACCAGAAATTCATATTCTTTGTCCTGGGGGCCTAATCTCAATTTTATCAAGGGTTTTTTATGATGTTTTTCTCCCAGGAAATAAAGCCCCTGACCCCTCTAATCTCTCTCAGTTTCCTCAAACAGTTTTGTATCCTTTTGCCTCTTGGGGCAGTTTCTCTTCAGATGACCTTTTTCCCCACAATAATAACATGCAAGCTCCTGGTCCCTTGGGACAGTTTGTTGGGGTTTTTTCAGACCCCCCATTTTCCTTTCTCCCTTAGAACTCTTCCTCTCATCTGACTTTACACCTTTATGTGATTCTCGGATGGCAGCTACTAATACTTTTGCCTTTGTTTTTGCTTTCTCATCATCTCTTCGCACATAGACTTTTTGTGCTTCTCTCAGTAAATCTTCAAGCCCCCGGTGCTGCCAATCTTCTAATTTTTCTAATTTTTTGCAGATATCGTTCCAGGAATTAGTTACAAAGTGGACCTTTAGTACCACTTGTCCAGTTGTAGTTTCTGGGTCGATTCCTGAGTATTGCTGTAAATCTTTTCTTAATCTCTCTAGCCATGCACTCGGGGTTTCATCTCTTTCCTGCTGGCTTTTAAATGCTTTTGTGACATTCTGTCCACGAGGCACAGCTTCCTTAATTCCTCTTATTATTAAGGTACGATAATCTGCCATGTGTTGTCGGTCTGCGGCAGAATTAGAGTCCCAATTGGGAGGATTAACGGGTATTTTATTGTCCCTGGGGGGCCCAATTGATTCTCCCTATCCCATATCCTTATCCCTGCTGTCCATATCATCTGTCTCTCTTCCGGGTTGAATAGTATTCCCAGAATGGATTGCATTTCTCCCCAGGTAAATGTATTTGGTCCCAAAAATTGATCTAGTTGTTCAGCTACTCCTAAGGGATCCTCTAATAACCTCCCCATCTCTTTCTTAAATGCCCGAACTTCACTTGAACTTAGGGGAGCATTTACAAACCCAATTCCCCCTTGCGCTCCCCCCAAAGGCACTTCCCTAAGTGGGTATAATTCTCTCGTTGAGCACACCCCTTCATTTTCCTCACTAGAGCTGTCCTGTTCTACTAAAAGGGCTCTAACTTCCCTTGGGGTGGTTCGTCTCTTCTTCCGAGTCTTAGGTTTTTCAGGATTTTCACTCTTATGATTTTGCAGGGTAGTGGAGTCTGCAGTTAAAGGAGTTTGTACAGGTGGGGAATAACTCACAGGCGCTGTGGGAACAGCAGCCGAGGGGGGTTGTAAAGAGGGTGATGAAAGGGTCTGTGGAGGGGGTTGTAAAAGGGGTTGGGAAGAAAGGGTCTGTGGAGGGGGTTGTAAAAGGGGTTACTGAGGGGGTGGATTATAGGGTGGAGGTAAATTGTCTAATGGCTCCCATTTGGTTTCTGTTACTTTCTTTTCGGTCTGCTTTTCTTTCGTCAACTTATAAACTTTAGTAGGTTCTGGTCAAACTTCTTCTTTCCAGCAAGCAGCATATTCACTCACTTCAGAGTTTATCGGCTCCTTGCCGTTTACATAACTGTTGAGGGCTTGGCAGATCCAACCCTCAAATGATCCATACACAGGCCAAGAGATACCATCACTCCTTATTTTTTCTTTAGTCCACTCAATCATGCAGTACTGAATGATTTTTGGTTTTTCTTTATTTTTAGTACTCTCCCTCTTTTCCCAGTTTAAGATCATTACCCCTAGAAGACTGTCTAAGGGTATATCCGGCAATGCCTGTCTGCTCCTTTCCTTCCTGGGGACACTTAATTTACTAATTCCCTGCCCCATATTCCTGAGGTCCCTTCTAAAGTTTTCCTACCTTCCCACCGATCCTCTGGGATCCCTTCTAGGATTTTTCACTGACTCAGTGGTCCTTCCTGAAAAACTCCCACCGACCCCAGAGGTCCACTCATCAATTCTTCTGCTTCGTCCCTTCACCTGTTGCGCCCCTCCCGGGGAGACAGAAACGAGGTTAGAAGGACTCCGCTCTCGGTTCGCAGCTATGCTGCGTCTCATTCACTCATTCACTCTGACCTCTTTATCCGCCCCCCCGAAGTGATACTCACGGTCCGTTGTTCTCACTCGGGTCTTCGTGCACAAGAATTATGGGCTTTTTGCTGCAGCAGTCCAGGAGCTTTTTAATTCCTTGCTTTTATCATATGCATGCGTTACCCTTGGTCCTTGTTGAAATATTAGGTCTGTGAATAGGCTGCTGAAAAACAGCGGGCGCGCTCCTACCTCAGGCGCTAAATATCTCCCAGAACACAAAGGTTATCACGTCGGGCGAAGTCACCAAGTTTGTGAGAACTACAAACCCAATTGGGTGATTTCCAATCAGAATTTATTATATAATAAAAGCAAATTCAGTGCTGGGTGATCAGGGAGGGGGTTCAACAACTCCCAACGCCTGTGTGCTGGTTTAAAAGTTAACCAGCAGGGGAAACCAACCCAACTCAAAAGAGAGATTACAAGTCAGAATAACAATTTAATAAAATAATACAATAAGTACGATCACACAGACAAGCAACAGGCCCTAACCCACAAAGCCCAAATGTACAACCCAGCACCTCGGGGCACAAACAAAGCGGTACTCCCTGGGCCCCCCCGAGTCCAAAGTAAAGGGAGAGGGGAAAAAACCTGCCAGTGGGAGAGCTGCTGCAGTCCGGCCAAAAGTGGTGATTGCAGCCCAGTCAAGGGGGATGGTCTCAGTCCGGTTGAGAGCAGCGAGTTGCAGTCTGGCTGAGAGCGGTGAGCTGCAGTCCTCCCCTGGATCCCACAAGTGGTGGTAAGGTTCTGAAACTCCAGGTTTATATATTCTCCAGCACAGGCAGGAATGTTCAGTCCCTCCCCCAGAGCGGGGAATTCCATAAAAGGATGTTCAGTCCTTCCCTCAGAGTGGGGAATTCCATAAAAGGGTGTAAGGGTGCTCAGTCAGGGAATTCCACAAAAGGGCATGAGGACAGGAACATCCCCCCACCTCGCAGGCCTCTACTGACAACAGTTTCTGGGAAATGGCGTGGAGGGCTATAGAATACACAGTTTTGGGTTACCCCATTCAGTGATGAATCGGTCCCAGTTGTTCTAACTAGGACATTATCCACCCCTTATTCTATGCCATCCATGTCATACCCAAATTAACCCCCTTAAAAACTATGTCTCCTTAAAACTATATACACTTATATATATATATAATGAAACATTACAGACCATTCTCACTCAAAATTAGGTCCCCTTGTGGTACACAACGTGTCTCCCCATCTTTTTGCATTACCCACCAGGTGAAACCAGGTCCTTGAGTAAAAACAATCCCTCGGCTGGGTTTACCTTTGCTTGAGGTGGGACTAATCCAAACAGTCTTCCCTAACATTCCTCTCATATGCACCATGGGGACTTTATCTCCATCTACAGTATGCAAAGGTTCTGATTGGGCAGGGCCAGTTCGATTGATGGAGCCTTGGGTGTTGACCAACCAGGTGGTCTTTGCTAAATGCAGTTCCCAGTGTTTGAGAGTCTTCCCACACAGTGCCTTCAGGGTGGTTTTCAGCAGTCCATTGCACCGCTCAACTTTTCCAGTCGTTGGTGCATAGTAGGGGATATGATACACCCACTCAATGCCATGCTCTTTGGCCCAGGTGTCTACGAGGTCATTCTTGAAATGGGTCCCATTATCAGACTCAATTCTCTCCAGGGTGCCGTGTCGCCACAGGACTTGTTTTTCGCGGCCCAGGATGGTATTCTGGGCAGTGGCATAAGGCATGGGGTATGTCTCCAGCCATCCAGTACTTCCTTCTACCATGATCAGTACGTAGCACTTGCCTTGGCGGGTTTTGGGGAGCGTGATGTAGTCAACTTGACAGGTTTCCCCATACCTGTACTTCGACCACCGTCCACCATACCATAGAGGCTTCACCCGCTTGGTCTGCTTGATGGTAGCACATGTCTCACAGTCATGGATGACCTGTGAGACAATGTCCTTGGTTAAGTCCACCCCTCGGTCACGAGCCCATCTGTATGTTGCATCTCTCCCCTGGTGACCGGAGGCATCATGGGCCCATCGAGTCAGAAATAATTCTCCTTTGTGCTGTCAATCCAGATCTACCTGAGAGACTTTAATCCTGGCAGTTCGGTCCGCCTGTTCGTTGTTACGATGCTCCTCATTAGCCCGTTTCTTGCATACATGAGCATCTATGTGACCGACTTTCACACTCAGCTTCTCTACCCGGTCAGTGATGCCCTGCCACATCTCTGCTACCCAGATGGGTTTCCCTTGGCGCTGCCAGTTGGCCTTTTTCCATCGCTCCAACCATCCCCACAGAGCATTGGTCACCATCCATGAGTCAGTGTAGAGATAGAGTCTTGGCCACTTCTCTCGTTCAGCTATATCCAAAGCCAACTGAATGGCTTTAAGCTCTGCAAACTGACTTGACCCACCTTGTCCTTTGGTCGCTTCTGCAACTCGCTGTGTGGGACTCCATACGGTTGCCTTCCATTTTCGGTTTGTCCCTACCATGCGACAGGAGCCATCCGTGAAAAGCTCATATCGCCTTTCATCTGCTGGTAGCTTGTCATATGGTGGGGCCTCCTCAGTCTGTGTCACCTGCTCCTCTTCTTCTTCAGAGGATAGTCCGAAACTCTCACCTTCGGGCCAATTGGTGATAATTTCCAGAATCCCAGGGCGATCAGGATTCCCTATCCGGGTTCGCTGTGTGATCAGAGCGATCCACTTACTCCATGTGGCATCGGTGGCGTGATGTGTAGAAGGAACTCTTGCCTTGAACATCCAGCCCAGCACTGGTAGTCGGGGTGCCAGGAGGAGCTGCACTTCGGTGCCGGTCACTTCTGAGGCAACTCGAACTCCTTCATAAGCAGCCAGGATCTCTTTCTCAGTTGGTGTATAGCTGGTTTCAGATCCTTTGTATCCCCGACTCCAGAATCCCAGCGGTCGTCCTCGAGTCTCCCCAGGCACCTTCTGCCAGAGGCTCCAGGAAGGGCCATTCTTCCTGGTTGCAGTGTAGAGCACATTCTTCATGTCTTGTCCTGTCCTTACTGGTCCAAGGGTTACTGCATGGGCAATCTCCTGTTTAATTTGTTCAAAGGTTTGTTGTTGTTCAGGGTCCCACTGGAAAACATTTTTCTTCCATGTCACAAGGTAGAGAGGGCTTACAATCTGGTTGTACTCGGGGATATGCATCCTCCAAAAGTCCACAGCACCTAGGAAAGCCTGTGTTTCCTTCTTGCTGGTTGGTGGGGACATGGTTGCTATTTTGGTAATCACCTCCGTTGGAATTAGGCGGCGTCCATCTTGCCACTTCACTCCTAGGAACTGAATTTCCTGAGCAGGTCCCTTGACCTTACTCCGTTTAATGGCAAAACCAGCTCTTAGGAGAACCTGGATTATCTTCTCTCCTTTCTCGAAGACTTCCCCCGCTGTGTTCCCCCATACAATGATGTCATCAATGTACTGTAGATGTTCTGGAGTCTCGCCCTTTTCCAGTGCAGTCCATGGCAAATGTTGGGACTGTGTTTCCACCCCTGAGGCAGTCGATTCCAGGTGTACTGCACACCTCTCCAAGTGAAAGCAAATTGTGGTCTGCACTCCGCTGCCAAAGGAATGGAGAAAAAGGCATTGGCAATGTCACTGGTGGCATACCACTTGGTTGCCTTGGACTCCAGTTCGTACTGGAGCTCCAGTATGTCCGGCACAGCAGCACTCAGGGGTGGTGTGACTTCATTGAGTCCACGGTAATCCACTGTCAGCCTCCACTCTCCACTGGACTTATGCACTAGTCATATAGGGCTATTAAAGGGTGAGTGAGTCTTGCTGACCACCCCCTGGGTCTCCAGGTCACGGATCATCTTATGTATAGGAGTCACAGAGTCTCGGTCGGTGCGGTATTGCCGACAGTGCACTGTTGCTGTGGCTATCGGTACCAATTGTTCTTCAACCTTCATCAGTCCCACAGCAGAGGGGTCCTCTGAGAGACCAGGCAAGGTGTTCAACTGTCTAATTTCCTCTGTCTCCACAGTTGCTATGCCAAAAGCCCAACAAAGTCCTTTTGGGTCTTTGAAATACCCACTCCTCAGGTAATCTATGCCAAGGATGCATGGGGCCTCTGGGCCAGTCACGATGGGGTGTCTGTGCCATTCCTTCCCAGTCAGGCTCACTTCAGCTTCCAGTACAGTCAGTTGTTGGGATCCCCCTGTTTCCCCAGAAATGGAGATGGATTCTGCCCCTACGTATCTTGATGGCATTAAAGTACATTGTGCGTCGGTGTCCACTAAGGCCTTATATCTTTGTGGCTCTGATGTGCCAGGTCACCGAATCCACACTGTCCAATAGACTCGATTGTCCCTCTCCTCTACCTGGCTAGAGGCAGGGCACCCCTAGTCCTGGTCATGGTACTCATTGTGCTCTTCTTGTGAGTATGACCTGGAGGTCCCTTCAAGAGGATCAGACGTATCATCATCATTCCTGTACCGTCTGGAGTCTTGCCCACGAGAGACTGGAGCAGCATTTACCCTTGAAGAGTTCCTTGTGGTACTTGTTCCTCTTTTCAGTTCATGTACCCGGGTTGCTAAGGAAGAGGTGGGTTTCCCATCCCACCTCCTCATATCTTCTCCGTGTTCACGGAGGTAAGACCATAGATTGCTACGTGGAGTGTGCCCTCTCTCCTTAGCTGGGGGACGCTGGCTCCTAATAGCAGAGACTCTTGTTTGTCCTGGCGAGATATGGAAGATCCCTTCCTTAATTTCTTCTCTTAGCTTCTTGTGTCCCTCTTCAATCTTCTCTTCCAGGCTTCGGACATGTTCGGTCAGTTTGGTTTCCACAGATGAGACGTGGGCTCGTAATGGGGCGGTGACAGGGTCTTCATAAATCCTGAGTTTACTGACCAATGCGCCCACCTTGTCCTCTCCCTCCCTCCATTGCAGTGTTGCTAAGTAGCGGGAGTACATTTCTGGTCCGAGTCGTGCAAACTTCAACCACATCTGGGATGTGCACTGTACACCATCTGGACTTTTAGGGAATCTTTCATCCTCTGAAAAGATTATCTCCAGTACAGTTAATTCTCTTAAGCACCGGATACCTTGTTCCATCGTGTTCCACTGTCCTTGCTGTATGTGGAGGTCCTCCTTACAAAGGTATCTCTCCCTCACGCTGGACAACAGTCGCCGTCAGAGACTGAGAGTTTCCTGCCTCCTTCCAATCCCCTGATCAATGACTACATCTCAAGACAGGGATCTCAGCTGTCTGGTTTCACTCCCATCTAGAATTGTATCGTTAGCTGCGGCATCCCAGATTCGGAGCAACCAGGTCAGAATGGACTCATTCACCTGTTGGGTGAACTCTCTCCGGAGCTCACGTAGCTCACCCAGGGATAGGGATCGAGTGATTATTTCTGGCTCTGTCTCCTCCGGTGGATGTGAAGGTCCTGCCTCTTCATCATCATTTGCTATGCGGACTGATTTAGTCTTTGATTTCCTTTTCTGGACAGGGGCGACTGCTATTGGTTTTGGTTGTTCTTCTGGCTCCTCGATGGTTTGTGTGGACACGGTGCCGGTTGATTCATTTCTTTCTCCCTCTGACTCAGTTGTGGTTTGGGTGGACATGGTGCCTGTGGATTTGCTCCTTCTCTCCTCCCCCTGACAGTGTTGTACCATGTCAAGTAGTGTCCGGTAGGCAGTGGTCAGGGCCCAGTAGTTTGCTGTGAGTTGGCCATCTCTGGAGCTGCCAGAGCATTTTCCCTTCACCAGTCTTATCATGCTAACAGGATCCTGCAGTTGTTCAGGGGTGAATTTCCAGATCATTGGAGGAGAAAACTTCTCCAAATACTGGCCGATGTCCTCCCACTTCCCGTGTCACTCAGCATTATCCACTCCCAGGGCAGGCGTCCAAACAACCTCCCTAGAAGGCCCTGTTCTGACCCTAAACATGGTGTACACAGTACAGAGTAGACAAAGTAACACTAACAATAACATTATGTTGTCCTTAACATCAAAAGGGAACTCAATATTTTCAAAAACTGTTGTAGCAGGTCTGAAGGGGAAGAAGGAGGAGAGAGGTTGGAAACAACCATTCCCCCCTGTTTCCCCAAAGGGCTGGGTGCGATTTTTAATGAGGCCCCAGAGGTAGTAACCCAAATCAGGACAGGTAAACAGGACTGAATACACATTTACAATGAAACCCATTGCTTCTGATGTTATGATGACATAAATATAGCATACTAATAAAGTAATTTGGATCCGTCTCCCTGGTTTTAAAGAGAGCATCAAAAACAGGCAAATAGTTCCCCATCTGTGGAAATATGAACATGTTCAGATACAACATCCACGTGAATGCATCAGACAACATGGTGATCAGAGAGTTTCTATATCCAAATAGATAAATGCTTAAAATGAAATTGTGATTCTGACTTCTCTCTCTCTGCCCCACGTTGGGCGCCAAAAATGTGCTGGTTTAAAAGTTAACCAGCAGGGGAAACCAACCCAACTCAAAAGAGAGATTACAAGTCAGAATAACAATTTAATAAAATAATACAATAAGTACGACCACACAGACAAGTAACAGGTCCTAACCCACAAAGCCCAAATGTACAACCCAGCACCTCGGGGCACAAACAAAGCGGTGCTCCCTGGGCCCCCCCCCGAGTCCAAAGCAAAGGGAGAGGGGAAAAAACCTGCTGGTGGGAGAGTTGCTGCAGTCCGGCCAAAAGTGGTGATTGCAGCCCAGTTAAGGGGGGTGGTCTCAGTCCGGTTGAGAGCAGTGAGTTGCAGTCTGGCTGAGAGCGGTGAGCTGCAGTCCTTCCCTGGATCCCATGAGTGGTGGTAAGGTTCTGAAACTCCAGGTTTATATATTCTCCAGCTCAGGCAGGAATGTTCAGTCCCTCCCCCAGAGCGGGGAATTCCATAAAAGGGTGTAAGGGTGCTCAGTCAGGGAATTCCACAAAAGGGTATGAGGACAGGAACATCCCCCCACCTCACAGGCCTTTACTGACAACAGTTTCTGGGAAATGGCGTGGAGGGCTATAGAATACACAGTTTTGGGCTACCCCATTCAGTGATGAATTGGTCCCAGCTGTTCTAACTAGGACAGCCTGTCACACCCAAAGAAGACAGTTGTTCTACATTTATTTCCAGCTACTACATGAATATTCATTATACATAAGTATAAACATTACACATTGTTAGGTCAGACATTCAACAGATATTTTCTTAACAAGAATGTTATCTATAAGCATCCATAATATATTGTTAAATCAGACATTCAGTAGATGTTTGCTTGTTATCTATACAAAGTTATTAATTTTAAGAAAGGTGCTATTATCTAGCTAACTAAACAAAATTCTCTCACTATAAATCCTACACAAGGTAAAAGGGAGGTAACTTGTTTTATCTCTTTATAGGGACCCAATTAAGTTTTACGATTTGTTTTTCTTTTCTCTCTCCAGGTCAGATTGACCTTACACTGTTTCCTCTTAATTAGCCCGAATCATTTTCTCAGTTTATCACAGAGGATTTTTAAATTTTCCTCATCACATAATAGGAAGTGCAGAGAAAGTAATGGACCAGATTGGAAAATTTCATCCTGCAGGAATTTCTTCTACAGCTGGCATTTCGGAGAATTCCCGCACCGATCTCCCGATCTCGAGAAGCCCAGTTCCTCAGAATCACACAAGGAGGCGAAAATACTTTTGCTAGCAGCTGCGGAAGGGGAGTTGTTTTCCAGAAACGGGGAAATGCGGTAGGCAGGGAAAGGGACTTGGGTTCAAAAGTCGCGAAAAGTCAGTGCTTTCCCAATTCGGAGGCGAAAGGGTTTCGCCCAGGCAGTTGGACTGCCCCAAACGCTTCGGTAAAGGCAGGGCAGAGGAAAACTCAGCAGATTCGTCTCGGCCAGGAGGCCGACAAGGTAAACTCAGTAGGAGTTTCGTGTTTCGGGGAGAGGGACGCTTCTCTGTGTCTAAATTTGTCTCCTCATACCTGAAGCCTGATGGTGGCACTGGGGGAAGGAATCCACACAGTGTTCCCAAGGCTGCAAGTTCATATCCCGGTGCAAGAAAGTTTTTCTTTGTCTGTTACTTATCATGGGTTGCATACACTTTAAGGGAGAAATCCCTAAGGGGTGTCCTCTGGCTTTGGTTTTGCAACATTGGAATTATTTAGCTGGCCCTGAAACACCTTTAAAAAAGCAAGAATTGTGTCGGTTGCCTATGAATGTCTGGTCTTTATATGGACAGATTAGAGGAGAGGTTTGGTCAAAATTTGGCTCGTTTGAGATGAATACAGTGTTGCGATTTATCTCGCTTCTTTATAAGGAGGAAAGATGGGATGAAATACGCTGTGTTGAATTGTTTACGTTTCTTTTAACTCACCCTAAGTGGAGAAAAGAGAATAAGATAAAGCCCAGATAGAAATGGAGGTCTCAGAAATGGCTTTAGAGAAAGGGAAAAGGAAAGATCGAGTGAAGTGTGCTCCCATCCCACAAATGTATTTTAAAAACACTGGAGATGAAGATTTGGACCTGTTGATACCACCCGATTTGAGAATAACCAGTCCGGGAGCCCCCGGAGCGGTTCCTGGCCCCGCCGGGGCTGTAGGCGCTGGCGCAGTCGGCGTAGGTCCCGTTGGAGCCAGGGGAGCCCCCGGGGCGGGTCCTGCCGGCCCTGCGGGACTGGTTGGACCGGGGGTACCTGCTCCATTCGCTTCGGGAGCTGCTACGGCAGCGGCCGGGGCGGGCGCACCGGTTGGAGTCGCTTCAGCTGTTGCTACGGCAACGGGCACGGCAGGAGCAGGCGCGGCGGGACTGGTTGGCCCTGAGGCGGTGCCGGGAGCCGCTGCAGGAGCGATCCCGGGACCGGCCGGGACCGTGGGAGCGGGCACGATCGGGCTAGGACAGGTGGAGCTCGTCCCAGCTGTTCTAACAGGCAGGGGGGCTGAGGTTTCCGCCCCTGCCAGCGTGGCCCAGGCACGGGCAGGCGCGGCCCCGGGAAGTGGAGCCGGGGTCGCTGGCCCTGCCAGTGACGGCGCAAGCGCGGCTACTATGGCAACAGGGACGGGCGCAGCCGCAGACCTTAGAACTGCGGAAGGAGAGGCAGGGGCGGTGCCTGCACCCTCCAGCTCCGCCAGTATGGGCGGAGACAGAGCTGCCCCTTCTTCCCCAGCCCCCCTCCCCCTCTACGGTCCCTACCCTCCAACAACAGGGGGCGTGACTACTTCAACTGAGCCGCCCAGATCCACTGCGGGGGGGAAGCAGGAACCAAAGGAATTTTCAGTCTCTGCCTCACATGAAGGGGGAACAGAGACGCGAAAATGGAGCAAGTTTTCTTTTAGGCAACAGTGACATCATTGTATGGGGCAAAACAGCAGAAGAAGTTTTTGAGAAAGGGAGGGAAATAATCCAAATTCTTCTCAAAGCTGGTCTTGCCATAAAACAAAGCAAGTTAAAGGGACCTGCACGGGAGATTCAGTTCTTGGGAATAAAATGGCAGGATTGACACCATCATGTGCCCATGGATGTAGGAAACAAAATAGCATCTATGTCCCCACCGGCTAACAAGAAGGAAACACAAGCTTTCCTAGGCCTTGTGGGTTTTTGGAGGATGCACATTCCATGTTCCAGTCAGCTTGTGAGCCCCCTCTATCGAGTGACGTGGAAGAAGAACCATTTTGAGTGGGGTATTGAGCAACAACAGGCCTTTGAGTAGATCAAACAGGAGATAGCCTGTGCAGTAGCTCTCGGGCGTGTTTGAACAGGACCAGCGGTGCAAAATATCCTCTACACTGGGGAGCATGGTCTCACCTGGAGCCTCTGGCAGAGAACACCAGGAGAAACTCCAGGTCGACCATTAGGGTTTTGGAGCCGGGGTTATCGAGGATCAGAAGCCCACTACACGCCAACTGAAAAGGAGATATTAGCAGCCTATGAGGGGGTTTGAGCTGCCTCAGAAGTTGTTGGAACAGAAGCATGTCTCCTCTTGGCACCATGTTTGCCCGTGCTGCACTGGATGTTCAAAGGGAACATCCCCTCAACACATCAGGCAACCAGTGCTACATGGAGCAAGTGGGTAGCTTTGATCACACAGCGAGCCCGAATGGGAAAACCCAATTTCCCATGAATCCTGGAGGAAATTATGGACTGGCCAGAAGGCAGGGATTTTGGAGCACTGCCTGAAGAGGTGACTCGGGCCCAAGAAGCACCACCATATAATGAGTTACCAGAAAATGAAAGAGGCTATGCTTTATTTACTGATGGATCTTGCTGTGTGGTAGGAAACCATCGGAGGTGGAAAGCTGCCATGTGGAGTCCCACATGATGGATCGTCGAAGCTGCTGAAGGAGAGGATGAGTCAAGCCAGTTTGCAGAAGTGAAAACCATCCAACTAGCCCTAAAGACTGCTGAATGAGAAAAGTGGCCCGTGCTATATCTCTATACTGGCTCCTGGATGGTGACTAATGCCCTATGGGGGTGGCTAGAGCAATGGAAGAAGGCCAATTGGCAACGCAGGGGTAAACCCACCTGGGCTGCTGCATTGTGGCAGGACATCACTGCACGGGTGGAAAACATGACTCTGAAAGTGCATCATGTTGATGCTCACATGCCCAAAGATTGTGCCACTGAAGAACACCAGAACAATAAGCAGGTGGATAAGGCTGCCAAGATTGGAATAGTACAGGTAGACTTGGACTGGGAGCAGAAGGGGAAGCTATTTATAGCCAGATGGGCCCATGAAACATCAGGACATCTAGAAAGAGATGCGACATACAGATGGGCTCGTGATCGAGGGGTGGACCTGACCATGGAGGTCATCACACAGGTTATTCATGAATGTGAAATGTGTGCGGCAATTGAGCGAGCCATACGAGTAAAATCCAGCGGTGGCTGGATTTCCAATATGGTGAGGCCCGGCAAATTGATTACATTGGACCACTGCCACGAACACTCCAGGGCAAGAACTACATACTCACCATGGTGGAGGCAACAACTGGCTGGCTGGAAACATATCCTGTAAACCAGGCCACTGCTCGAAACACCATCTTAGGCCTCGAGGGGCACATTCTGTGGTATCATGGGACCCCAGAGAGAATTGAATCAGATAATGGGACTCGTTTTTGGAACAATCTCATAAGTTCTTGGGCAAAGAAATATGGCATCAAGTTGATCTATCATATCCCTTATCACCCACAAGCCTCTGGGAAGATTGAGAGGTATAATGGACTGATGAAAACCGTGTTAAGAGCGTTACATAATGGGACATGGAAGCATCAGGAGGCAAATTTAGCTGAGACCACTTGGCTGGTCAACACTAGGGGATCTGCCAATCGCCCTGGTCCTGCCCAAACAAGACACCTACACACTGTGGGAGGGGATAAAGTCTCGGTACTACACATGGGGAAGTGGCTGGGGAAGTCAGTGTGAGTTTCTCCTTCCATGAGAAAAGGCAAACCCATCCGTGGGATTATCTTTGCTCAGGGACCAGGGTGTACCTGGTGGGTAATGAGGGAAGATGGGGAGACCCGGTATGTGCCTCAAGGAGATTTAACCTTGGGGGAAAGATGATCTGTGTTTTGAGTTGTATGTTGCAGGAAGTAAAGTCGCAGGACAATGAAGAGCGAATTCTGCAAGGAGCAACGACAGTGTGACAGTGACCTGAGCCGGGCTGGTGATGGTGCCCAACGATCAATTACCTCTGTTGCCCTGAGTACCCATCCCAACAGAATGGAGCCCAAGACCTGAAGGGATGGAAGAAGGTCATTAAACAACATCTATGCTAGCGCGGGAGATAGTCAGATATGAGATCTGAGCATGATGTAAATGGTATGGAATAAGGGGTGGAGATTGTATTGGGTCTGGCTGAGCTGGAGTTCATTTCCCCACAGTAGCCCTCACAGTGCTGTGCTTTGCATTGATAGCTAGAAGGGTGTTGATAACACACCGGTGTTTTGGCTGCTGCTGAGCACAGCACCAACACTGTAAGATTCCTTCCTTAGTTGAGGGCAAGATCCTGGGAGGGGACCCAAGCAGGCTAGCTGACCCAAACTGACCAAAGGGATATTCCAGACCATAGGACGTCAGCTCAGATATAAAAGCTAAGGCACAGAGAAGGAGGGTGGGCATTCATTGTCTAATGGCTACCTGCTGAGAAACTGTCATGTGTGGGCGAACAGCAGGATTCCGAAGCCTGGAAAGATCAGCCTTAGAAATGGGTCCATTACAGTGGCAGCTTCCCGGGTCCGAGGAAAGCAAAAAAACAACAGCTACTTGCGTTTTTTATTGTACGGGTTCTCCTTGAGTTGTGTTATTTCCCTGACCCACGCAGCCCCATTCGGAACCATGTTGTCTCCCCTTCCCGATCGCGGACTCCGCCTCTGCATGAGCAGGATAGGCTGCCTCACCCGCCTCTCCCCAGTCCCTGGTTCTGTTACTGGAACGCGGTCCTCCTGTATCCCCCATTAGTCAGTAGAGTCCTCAAGCCACTCCCTTTCCCCCGGCCCTTGGCCCAATCACGTTCCTTCTTCTTCCCCCCCCCCCCCCCCCCCCCCCCGCCCATATAAACCGCGGGAGTTGCGAAATAAAGGTCTCTTGTGGGGTGAAGTCACAGCCTCACAACTGAAGTTTGAGGGGTTTGGAATGTTATAAAGTGTTGGGCTGTTTTCCAGGGGAGCAGTGGAGCTAATTAGATAGTTCCCATGGACGCAGCCTTGAGCTGCGTGGCTGAGTGCAGGTGCGGCATTCCTCGGTGTTTTTTTTGGAATATGTTTGTGTTGTGTGTGTGTGAAAGTAGAAGTGGGAGAACTGAATAAAAAGCTACCTGCTGCGCTGAGCAGGCAGACATCTCTCTGGTTTTTCTAGTGTGTGTCTCTTCATCCTAGTGTGTGTGTCGCGTGTCTTTCTTCCCCCCAAGGACCAAGGCCTCCGAAAGGTACCCGACGACAATGGTGCCCCGTGTGGACCAGAAAAAGACTGTCAAGTATTGCCTGGGTCTTCTGGGTATCGTGACCGGAGGCAGGTGAGCTGCAGGGCGAGGCGCAGCGAGGTCTTGGTGCTCAGGAGCTGTTAAAACAGCGGGGCGTGCTGCAGGATCTGGATCCGATTGTTCTCTACACCTGCAGGCAAGTGTTTCTGCCACACTTGGAAGGCACAAGTTGCCTTGAGAGCCTGGGTGCATCTGGCACTTGGTAAGGCGCAGGTGAGCTCCTGGGAACTTTTTCCTAGTCACCATGGGGGCAGACCATGTGTGCAAACGAAAGGCGTGTGTTTATTGCCTGGAAAGCTTTGTTACGGCGTTTTGGTGTTAGACCGACGAAGCTAAGTTATGTCGCTTGTTAGTTTTGTGTCTTCGGACTGAGAGAGAGGCTGTTTTGCCTGGGAGGACATTAGAGTACTAAAGAAGAAGGGCTGGGCGGAGCCGAAGGGAGCCGAAGCGGGACCGGAGGTTGCGGAGCGGGGCCGGGGGCAGCCAAGCGGCCCCACCAAGATGGACGCGCTGCTAGCGACTCGGCAGTACTTGTCCAAGATAATCAAGGACAACTACGGCATGAATGTGCTGCTGATGGCCCAGGAGACGATCTTGTGAACATAGTGGCTGATTTTCATCTTAAGGAGCTTTCTACGTCTCCTCCGGAAGGTGCCGTGCCTGTGTACCCAGAGCCGGGTGCCTGTGCAACCGTGTTGGGTCCGCCCTCTGCGGGTGCCTGCGAGGTGGCGCCGGGTCCGCCTTCGGCGCCACCGAGTCCATCTGTGCCTGCACGGGCAGCGGCAGCCACGCCGTGGCCCCGGCGGCAGCGGCCGTGGCCCTGGGTGCCGGCGGACTGGCAGCAGCTGCGGTCCCAGGCACCGGCTCCGGGCGGAGCGGCCTCGACCCTGGCTCGGAGCGGCGCGCCCACGCATGCGCGGGCGGCGGCCCCGGTAACGGCGGCCGCGGTGTCAGGCGGTGCAGTGGGGGGGCTGTCTGTGTTCTCCCTGTTTTACACCACCCCCCCCTCCCCGGAACGTGTCCATCTGCAGCTGTTCCTTCCCTCCTATGTATAGTTCTTTCTCACCGGACCATGTAGCTAGCTTGAGACATAAGGAGAGCAAAGGCAATTTGACTTCTCTTCCTGATTTTTCTCCGAATGAACCCAACCTCTATTCCCCCTCCTCCCCCTCCCTCCCTCCCTCTCTCCCGTCCTCCGACAAATGCTAGTGAACGCTCCCTTAACGAAGCAACACTTGCTTCCAGGGGGGCCGAGTGCTCAAGAGAAACAGGAGACGCAGGGGGGGCAGAGGGCGGGAAGAGGTGAAGAAGGGAAGACAAAATGCAGGAGTGGTTCTGTTGCCGTTATGACAAATAGAGTGTTTTTGCTCTATGAAAAAGGTTGAAAATTTCCGAGGTAATATCCTGTCCGTTCCCGTCGTATTTGTCTTTTGCATGGAGAGTTGTACAAGATTTATAAGTTAATATTAGCAAATATGCCTTAAATTCCCTTTAAGTTATGAGACTGATGAGAACTACTCAACCAATAACAACTTATGATGTGTGTGTGAATGATGGATGACTGAGGTGGCCACCTATGTATGACTGGAAAAAGATTGTGTGAAAGAGAAAAACTACATGAATGTGTAACTGTGTAAACTTACAAATACTTTCTGCCGGTGTCAAGATTTTACAGAGATGTATAACATGATTCTGTTGAACCATCGTGAGTCCTTATTCTGGATGGTATATGAATTCTTCAAATTCCCACCATGAGTAATTCCACTCTTATGAAAACTGGTGAGGTTTTAGTTATTTCAAGACTAAGCCCTGTCTGGCTAGCCATATGATCAGGACTGAAGTTAAATAAGAGGTTCTTACACAAATTTGGTGTTTTATTTCAGCCTTGTTTCAGAGGTTTATAGAGGTTAAATCTCAGGTGGAGCCTTTCCACTGGTGCTGTTCTTTTTTCATGTGTCATACTGCCCATGAGCTGTAGCTGTGTGGGCTGCGCAGGAGGCAGAGTCGTTTGAGCTTTTCTGTGTTTTCCAGGGTTTAAATCAAGGGTTGTCGATGTTGCTGCCCTGCTTGATCAGCCTGTTGCGGGGGGGCCCTGCAGACTGTCAGGGCCATCCTGCGTCCTTTCTCAGAAGCATCAACAGCGTTATAGATAGTGTGTCTCTAGGCCTCCTGATTGGAGACCAGGGTACACCAGTTAGGTTGATCAGTGTGGCCAGGGCTGCGATGTCGTTTCAGGGAGTCCTTGTGTCTTCTCTTCGGGGCTCCTCTCATGCAGCAGCTGGTGGCAATATTCATCGTAAAACAGCTAGTCCTTCATCCTTGGGATGTGCCCTGCCTATGGCAGCTGTGTTTTCAGAAAACACAATGCTTGTGACTGCTGCTTGTTCTATACCAGACGTATTGATCACATAATCTGACTGGTGGATGTTTAGCATTGTACGAAGGCAGCGTGGGTTAAGTGCTTTGTTAATCAACCATTCTAGTAGCACAATTGTGGGATTTTGGGATTTTTTGTTCATGTTGCAGTCATTGATGCTAACTATACGAGGCAGATTTGTGCTATGGTCTCCACACCTTATCCTTCAGTGACAATTCCTAAAGGGACACGATTAGCTCAACTTGTATCTTTTCTCAGTTGTGTTCCCCAAGCAGAGCCTTGTGAGCGTTGGACTGGAGGATTTGGTTCTACTGATGCACCACAAGTCTTTTGGTCAGTGCCGATCTCTGCGCAATGTCCGCGGCTGACCTGTACTCTCTACGATACTTGAAGCTTGCTGTCAGTTGTCCAGGCGGACGAACTTCTGCATTCGGGACTTGACGTAACTATCATTGCACGGACATCCTGGCCGACCTCCTGGCCTGTGGTCACGCCAGGGGTTTGGGTTGTGAAACTAGGAGGTACTGCTCAGAATTTTCTTTTACAACGTACAGATCCTGTGTGACTTCAGCCGTGGCTTATACCTACAGAACAGCTGTTGGCTCTGCAACAGCTTGTTAAAGAGTAGCTTGATGCTGATCACATTGAACCATCTCAGAATCCTTTAATCACCTCTGTGATAAAGAAAAAAATCTGTGAAATGAAGACTGTTGCATGATCTCAGACGGGTGGTGCAGTCATGGTTACCATGTCAGCATTGGTTTATTGACCCCTTCTATGCTTCCTGCTGAATAACTCATTGTTATTATTAATTTAACAGGTTGTTTTTTCGCAATCCAGTTAGACCCCAGTTATAAAAAAAAAAAATAATCGCATTTTCAGTTCCATCTATTAATCGTGCAGAACCCTACGAGTGTTATACATAGAAAACCCTCTCCCAGGAAATGAAGATATTCCTATAATTTGTCAGTGGTTTATGATTCCAACATTATCTCCTGTAATTTTCTGGCTGTCTTTTGTTGTCATTATATAGGTAATATTTCTGCTGGCTGTGGCCACTGAGGATCAGTTGGGTGTGTTGGAAGCTGAAACCAGAAAGAGTCTACAATCCTTTGACCTAGTAGTTGCTCCTGAGAAGGTGCAGCGAGAGGAACCCTGGAAGTATTTAGGGTTCAAAATTACACGGAAAGCAGTTATTCCTCAGCCAGTTCAACTGGATATTGATGTCAAAACTCTTGCTGATGTACCAAAGCTATTAGGGTCTTTGAATTGGATTAGGTCCTATTTGGAATTGGCAAACACCCAGCTGGCACCTCTATTTGACCTACTCAAACATTCTGACAGTCCTCAGGAACTGAGGGAACTGACTAAAAGAGCAGTTCAAACCATCCAACAAGTAGAGCAGGCTTTATATTCTAAATTTGTTTCACGAATTGATCATTGTTAAATTGTCTAATATTTTTTTATTTTTACAGATCACAGTGTTCCTTTTGGGGCATTGGTACAGTGGTTTGACCATTGGTCTGATCTACTGCACATCATAGAGTGGCTATTTTTGCCTTATCGGACTCAAAAAACTGCTCCTGGATTGTTTGAGCTCATAGCTCAAATCTTCATTGAGGCTACAAAAAGGTGTGTAGAGTGTTCTGGCAGAAATCCAGTGTGCATTGTTGTACCTATACAATCTCGTTACTTTGAGTGGTGCCTTGGAGACAAATATGAGTTGCAAACTGCTTTGGCTGGGTTCCACGGCCAAATTTCTTATCATTTCCCTTCACATCCCCTTCTTAAGTTTTTTCTTAGGGAAATTCCAATTGGACAAAAACACTACGCAGTGCAGAGCCCCTTGATGGCCTTACAGTCTTTGCGGACAGCTCGAGGAAGACAAGTGAAGCTGCGATAGTGTGCAAAGCAGAATGTGGATGGCAACATCAAATTGTTCATCAAGAGGGTTCTCCTCAAATTGTGGAACGTCGAGCTGTAACTCTTGTTTCCTAATCGGTCTTTAAATTTTATTACTGATTCTGCATATGTTGTTAATTTATTACAGCAACTCTATCAGACGGTGTTGTATTGTCCATCTCCAGGTCTTATTTTTCAAGTTTTGTTCGAGCTCTGGAGAACTTTTTTGCAGAGACCTGTTCCTTATTTTGTGCTACATGTTTGTAGTCATACCTCTTTGCCAGGTTTCTTCACAGAGGGTAATGCCCGAGCAGATGCTCTTGTTTCTGCTGTTGCTTTGAGACTTGTTCCTAACGTTCACCAGCAAGCTGTCTTGTCTCATTAGATTTTTTATTTATTATGATGCAGAAGCTTTCAGATGTCGATTTGGCTGGACTCATTCTATTGTTCACTTAATTGTTGCCTCTTGTCCAGGCTGTCATGATGCCTATACTCTTGTCCAGATTGTCGTAATGCCTATACTCTTGTCCAGACTGTCATAATGCCTATACTCTTGTCCAGATTGTCGTAATGCCTATACTCCTGTCTATTTTGGTACTAACCCTTGAGGCCTTAAGACCTTACAGATGTGGCAATCGGATGACACTCATGTCAATGAATTTGGTAATTGAAAGCATGTCCATGTGTCCACTGACATGTTTTCCCATGTGGTGGTTGCTACTGCACATACTAGACAAAAAAGCCATGATGTCATTAAACACTTCCATTGTGCTTTTGCTACATTTGGAGCACCCGCTCAAGTGTGGATGAACAATAAGCTGTCTTACGTCTGTAAATCTGTCCAAATTTTCTTTGCTTTGTGGAGGATCACTCATGTTACGGCTATTTCACTCATGTTACAGCTGGGCTGGATGTGCCCAGCGAGGTTTTGCAACCACAGGGACCCCAGTCCTGGAGTCTAATAAGCTCTATGGAGTGGGACCTTATATTTCCAGTGAGACCCAAACCAAGATTCCTATGAATGAATTGGACACTTCAAAAAATCTAACCCTCCAAGCTATTCAAACCATTGCTGAGGCAGCTGAACCTACACTGTCATACACCCAAGTACAACAAAAACCAACAGGACCATTCATAGACTTTGCAGAAAGGCTAAAGACAGCTATTGCAAAACAAGTCAAACACCCAGAAGCTCAAGATGCACTATTTTTAAGATTGGCTATAGAACAATCTAATGATGATTGCCAACAAATACTAAGGACTCTTAAAGATCCCACTCCAATGGACATGGTTAAAGCATGTCGTAATGTAGGATCTGGAAATTATAACAAATCTCTCCTGACTGAAGTCCTGGCAGTGCAGAAAGAGGCTACGTGCCACCATTGCAAACAATGTGGACATTTTAAAAAAGATTGCCCTCAACTAAAAGCAAGACCACCTACAGTACCTCCCAGCTTGTGTCCCCGATGCAAAAAGGGATTGCACTGGGCAAGTGAGTGTAGGTCACTCTTCAACAGAGAGGGCAGACCACTCTCACCTAGGGTTGCACAAAAGCTGACTTCAATGCCGGCAAACGGACGGCCGAGCGCCAGGGGCAGCGCTATGACACAAAATGCCCCACAAGCCAACCACACTCAGCTGCTCCCCTCGATCCTGGACAGACAACCAGAGCAGGTATCCCTAGGGTGGAGCTGGCATCTCCCCACCAACTCACCATAAACAACAACTACCAGACAGTTCTCTTGAGGCCAACAATGGAATTACCATTACCTGCTGGACAATATATTCTAATAGGAACTGCTTCATCCACTGATACAGGGTTAACAGTTGTCCCTCAATCGATAACTCTAGACAACCCAAAAGTAGTAGAAGTGACCGTCAAAGCTCTGTTTCCACCTGTGGAACTTGACACAAATACACCAATTGCCAACTTAACCCCCACTGAGGTGGGGGGTGTTGCCGTGGGATTTAGGTGCTGAAAAAATCTCCAGAGCAGTTAATTAGGGGTGAGATAAGAAAGGGTTTATTTACCAAGGCTAAGATGCTACAAGACGCGCGCCCCTGTGCCCGAGAGGTTACATTTTTATAATACCATCCATCCAATCATAGATGTGTCCACCCTGTGACCTTTACTCTGGACTGCCCCGGGGTCCACCTCCTGAAAATGGGTCTGGGGTGCATTTCGGGACCACCTACTTCATCACCTTCATCATCATCAGAGCACAAAGGGTACATAGTTACCTAATTCTTGACCGTATTCTGTGGTTTAGGCCCTGATATGCTGTTCTGCCAACAATCTAGGCCTTGCCTTGACAAAAGACTAAACATTTCTGTTAGATTTGGGGCTATGAGTGATATAGGGAGGATAGAACGGGGTAAGAGGGTTAAGGAATGTGCAAACAAGGGTGCTAGAGGGAAAGGGATAAGGGACAAGGGACAAAGAAGGGAGGGTTTCTGCTTTTAAAACCTACTTATAAAACTTACAAGTCTTACAAATATTAGAAAAATAAAAAAAACATTAGGGGCTTAAGGCATCAGGGGAAACACTTTGGACTCAATGCCTTTGGTTCATTGGTCAATCAATTTTACTTAATCGCCCTATGCTAACCTGTACTGTGTTGTTTCCCAATACTAACCAGTGTGTTCGAGTTAAGGGTCTCATAGACACAGGAGCAGATGTCACCATCTTCGCAGAAAGCGACTGGCCTAAGGAATGGAATACGACACAGCCCTGCATCAACATCAAAGGGGTAGGAAGAGCCCAGTCACCACTCCAAAGTGTCTGCACAGTATTATAGATTGAAGGTCCTGAAGGTAAAACAGCCTCTACAAGGCCTTATGTCCTTAATATTCCAATGACCCTTTGGGGAAGGGATTTTATAGGGCAGTGGGGAATCCACCACGTCAAATTTAGTCTAAAGGCCGCTGGTCAGCTGCAGTCTCCCACCCTCACATGGCTCTCGGATGAACCACACTGGGTATCCCAGTGGCCTCTAAAGGGAGAGAAACTGTGACAAGTAAACTTACTGGTCGATGAACAATTGGAAAAGGGACATCTTGTACCAACTGATAGTCCCTGGAACTTCCCCATCTTTACAATACAAAAATCAAACGGAAAATGGAGGTTACTACAGGACTTAAGGGAACTTAATAAAATCATAGAACCCATGGGAACTCTCCAGCTCGGACTGCCATCACCAACGATGATACCCTCAGAATGACCCATCATTATTATAGATATCAAAGACTGTTTCTTTAACATTGCTTTACACCCTAAAGACTCTCGTAGGTTCACATTCACAGTACCCTCCATCAACGCAGCAGAACCATCTCAACATTATCACTGGACCGTCCTTCCTCAAGGGATGAGAAACAACCCCTCCGTGTGCCAAAGAGTCATCGCAGATGTCTTATCACCGATCCGTCGACAGTTTCCACATACTATCCTGTACCACTCCATAGATGACATCCTCCTGGTGGCAGAATCCGAGGAACTCGTGCAAATACATCAGTCTGTGAAAGCTACTCTGTTGAAACATGGCCTTGAGATCGCACCAGAGAAAGAACAAGTGACAGTGCCACGGAAGTACCTTGGATTTCACATCAATAACACAACGATTCAACCTCAGACTGTTGCTTTACCTGTAGAGGATTGGCCAGCAGGACAAGGGCATATGGATATAACTAAAGCTATGGACGAGCTGTTAGAGTATAGAACACAACTTGTCTAGGCCTGTGAGAAGATCTGAGATAGCAAGGCCATGGCAAGACTACAGTGCCCTTGTACGTACTAGTTGGCTGGTAAACAGGACGTTGTGATTAGCAAAACAAAAGCAACTGAGAGCCACCTGTGTCAACAAAAGAAGGGAATAAAAGTGAAATCAACATTTAAGCAAGAACCAATAATGAGCTTAGCTTTTGCAATATGTATGAGCTAATTATAAAGTATATATTAAGCTGTTAGCAGTGATCAATAAACGAAGTTTGCTGATTCTCATATTGAGCGTCTCTCTCTTCCCTCGTCGCGACATAATGGCGCCCAAAGCAAGGGACGATAAACAAGGATCCTACTGAGTTTTGCACGGTTCCCGCGGTCCCCAAAGCTTGCACGGGGGCTAAGTTATATCTACGGTCCCAGGGACTAAGTTGAATCTGCGGTCCCCGAAACCTGAACAGAGGCTAAGTTAAATCTGCACTCCCCGAAGCCACGGTCCGACGCAGTAGCCGGTTGGTCTTGCAGCAGCACAAGAGGCAAAAGAGCTGGACTCCGTGCCCCGAGCGACCTCATAGGAGGGTCTCGACCGACAACGCCGCCGACATCTTGTAAAGGGCTGCAACAGCGCACTGAAGATTTATAGGTATGGAAAGACAAGCGACGCTTTTATTACTCCAGTGCTTTTTAGAAAAGCGGGGACGTAAGGGTATAGACTTGAAAAAAGAATTACCAGGATTGCTTGCGGCGGGGGTTGCTAAAGGTTGTTTTGTGGACCCTAATACAGTTTTTGATGAAGGGGAATGGAGACGTTATAGGAATAAGTTATGGGAGGTTGCCGCGGGGACGGAGCTCGGTGTAGCATGAGAGCAGTGGAGAAGCTGCCAGACCGTCCAGACAAGACACCTGGACAGGTGAGCCACCGAGAACAAGTCTATCCTGCTTAAAAAAAAAATAAAAAAAAAAAAAAAAGAGAAGAATTAGACAAACTGGCTTTGCGACAGATGCTGCTTTCGTGTAAGGGCCAGGGATTTGAAGCGAACGCTGTAACTGCCTTTACTATCTCTACTTGGAAAGAACTTAGTGATAAGCTCTTTACTGCTGCCTGTAAGGGAGAAAAAGTTACTGCTTCCCTCCTTACAACTTGGCGATTGTTATCTGGAACAGTAAAAGACATTAAAGCACAGTTTGAGGACATTAGAATGCTACTAGATACCATCATACAGAGAAATCGTGCAAAAAGGGAGTCGAGCGGAGTTGAAGGGAGCCGGAGCGGGACCAGAGATCACGGAGCGGGGCCGGGGACAACCGAGCGGCCCCGGCAAAATGAACGCGGTGCTAGCGTCTCGGCAGTGCATATCCAGGACGATCGGGGACGACGGCTGCGGCGTGAAAGTACTGCTGATGGACCGGGGATGAACTTTACGAACACTATGACTGAGTTCCACCTTAAGATATTTCCAGCTTTTCATCTGAACTGTGCTGCGGGACTGCACCGCACATTTGTGGCTGTGTTCACGGCACTGGGTGCTTGCACTGCTGTGCTGAGTGCCTACGGGGCGGTGCCGGGCGGCGGGGCATTGGCAGTGGTCGCGGTGCCTTGCGCGGCCCCGGCTCGGAGCGGTGCGCCCGCACGCGTGCACACTGGCGGCCCTGGGCGCAGCGGGTGGCGGGGGGGCTCTGTTTCCCCCGCACTGCTGACAACCATGGTCCCAAGAGGTGTAGGTTCCCCTCTCCTTCTTTACAGCGAATGTTTTTTCCCTGGTGCCGCTCCTCTTCTTAGAGTGGCGAGTTAATGACGGTAGTAAAGGCTTCAGGAGGTGCAGTCGGGGGAGGGGGGGAAGTTGTTTCTCTTTTTTCCTCGTTACACCAATCACCCCCTCTCTGAAACGTACCTGTTTGCAGCTGTTTTCTCTTTCTCCTATGTTTTTGTCTTTTCTTGAGCAGACCCTGTGATTAAGTTAAGTTCCTTCTGCTGATTTTCTCTGGGTGAGCCCGGCCCCTCCTCCTCCTCCTCCTTCGTCCTTCGGCAATGAGGGGCGGGGGGGGCAAAGACGGTAAAGCACGGTAAAAAGGGAAAAGGGAAAAAACAACTTAAAATTAACAATACCCCAACTTATAAATCAAATAAGATTGCACTGTTTTTACAGCAATAGGTGTTATGCATGCAGCGTGCTCATGGCATTCTCAAACGTTTTCTTCAAAAACAGAAAGGGAGACTGACGAAAAATCCCTTGAAGTAAGATTAGAAATAACGCAACATCCGTGCTTAGCTTTTTATATATTGCAGAAAGTTGTTAGGAATTTCCTATAGGTTGCCATTTTGCTTCTCTTACATGAAATTTGGCTGTTTCCCCCGGGGGCAGAGTGTGGGTAGAAGGTTTGCAGACGGAACGATGAGTTAAACGGGGATACAGTTCTGCCCCCTGCAGAAGTAGTTTTATTGCCTTTATGACAGAATATCATTGCTCTATAAGAAGGGTTGAAAATTTCCAAGATAATATCCTGTTCTTTCTTGCTGCATTTGTCTTTTACATGGAGAGTTATGCAGGGTTTGCAGATTGCTGTTGGCGGCTATGCCATAAATTTCCTTTGAATTATGAAACTGATAAGAAGCGCACAACCAATGACTACTTGAAAATGTGTGTGAATGATGGATGACTGAGGTGGCCACCTAAGAGTGTATGGAAAAAGATTGTGTGAAAGAGAAAAGCTACATGAATGTGTAACTGTGTAAACTTAAAAATACTTTCCGTTGGTGTCGAGATTTTAACAAGGTGTTAAGACTGAAGTTAAATAAGAGATTCTTACAAAAATTTGGTATTCTATTACAGCCTTGTATGAAATTTATGCAAGTTAAGTCTCAGGTGGAGTTTTTCCACTGCTGTCATTCCTTAGCTGTGTGAGCTGCGCAGGAGACCACTAGTTTTAGAGCAAGTAAAAACCATAAGCCAGCAAACATTAGTGCAGACTGCAAGGTTAGCAGAGCCCGGAGCAAGGTGCACCACTATTCATCCAGGTGCCCAGGAACCATTCTTACAATTCGAGGAAAAGCTGCAAGATGCTGTAGAGAAACAAGTTTTGTGACAGTTACAGAAACTGCTAGTTACTAGCTAGAGATAATGCAGACTTGTGCCGGGGTGGGGTCCTTAGACCATCAAATAATTGCATTTGCATCTGCTATGGCAGTAGTGAGGGTCGTTTTGAGTTTTTCTGTGTTTTCCAGGATTTAAATCAGGAGTTGTCGATGTTGCTGCCTTGTTTGTTCAACTCATTGCAGGGGGGCCCTTGCAGACTGTCAAGGCCATCCTGCGTGCCTTCTCAAAACCATCTGCAGCGTTGTGGATAGTGTGTCTTCAGGCCTCCTGGCTGGAGGCCAGAGTAGACCTGTTAAGTTGATCAGTGTGACCAAAGCTGAAGTGTTGTTTTAAAGAGTCCTTATATATTGTCTTTAAAGCCCTCCCGTGCAACAGCTGGTAGCAATATTCATTGTAAAACGGCTAGTCTCTCCTCCTTAAAACATGCCCTACCCATTGCAGCCGTGTTCTCAGCAAAATAACCTCCCTAATTGTGGTTACTCCTTGTTTCATACCAGAGGTATTGCTTGCATAATTTGACTAGTGAATGTTTAGGGTTGTATGAAGGCAACCTGTACTCTTTGTGATGCTCAAAGCTTGCTGTTAATTGTCCAAACAAACAAACTTCTGTAGTCATTCTGTAGTCATTCCAAGGGTTAGGGTTGTGATGCTGATTACATTGAACCGTCTCAGAATCCTTTAATTACCCCGTCTTTGCGATAAAGAAAAAAAAAATCTGTGAAATGAAAACTGTTGCATGATCTCAGAGGACTTGGTGTAGTCATGGTTAGTCAAGCGTTGTTTGTATCTAAAGCACTCCTTTACAGAGGATTGTTCCAACAGGTTTCCTATGCTTCAATCCAGTGCAGCTTCATAGTTTTTCACCTCTTTTAGAGTTTCAAGAAAGGCACACTGTGCTTGGCCAGAGGTCTCCTCTAAACTGATGGTCTTGTGGTCCCTGTGGGAACTGAGGACCGAGCATAGCATGCAAATGCAAACCTTGTCCTTCTTGCAGTAGCATTCCAGCAATTTGCCGTGCTGGGGGCGTTTCCTCTCAGTCAAAACCTGGGCACCACAGAGCTCCACCAGGACGTAGTTTTTCTGAGTGTTCTTTGTACTGTGCTTGCTCAGGTGGGCTTGACACAGAGAGCCCTTGCAGGTCAGGCAAGTCTTCACGACCGGATGGAGCTCCTGACAGGATCACCTCTGCTTGCTGCCCCAAACTTTCCTCCTTCTCTTTGCATTGCATTTTCTACTTTTCCTTCCCTTGATGAACAGAAGCATCCAAAAGGTTCTCCACTATGTTGCGGAGATGGAAGTTGGGCTTCAGCTCCCCAGTGGGGCCTGTGAGGTAAAGGCAGAGTGGGCACTTGGAAGGACCCAACTGGCACAAACTGCCTAGCCTGTACACAAAAGAACTGTAGAGCCTGGGTGAAACAGTAGAACAGCATTAAATTGCATTGGAAAGGTGGGAGGTGCTGTATAACAGCACGAGGATACTCGCCCAGTCTCCATCAACTGTTTTTGCATATTAGTGTGGCAAAGATGTTAGGATTCCCCATCATTAGATTGTGTTCCCGCAAAATTGGGAACGACTGCGTAATAAGATTTCTTCTTTTCATGGGCATGATTGCCAGTGTTAAAACTCTTCACACCATTGATCCTCAGAAAAACATGTGGGTTACTTGGACAAATCAAACAGGTCAATTGTCCTTTTGTTTGTCTTTAGCATCTGCCTCAGATCCTTTTCACACTTGTTTATTTGGCATGCCTTTTAGTTCAGTATACAAGTTGAACTTAGTGTTTACTGGTTGGGTTTCATCATCGTGTGGGAGTGAAACAGTTATTTCTAATGCATCTGCCTGCCTTATAAAGGCTCTCAACACCTCTTTGCCCTGGGATCCCCAAGAGTTAGATTTAATGGGATCACTGTCTGTACGTAACACAAGTGATAATGGGACTCAAACCTGTTTTATGTTGGGATTATTTCAATCTGGGTTAAGTGTTTATCAAAGTCACGACTTTTCCAGCTGGACTAATGTCACTTCACATACCTCAGGGTTTAATTACAAAAATACAGGAGACTATTGTGGTACTAATAATAGTAACAACCAAGGCCTTGGAGCATATGGAGCTGAAGTAAGGCCTTCCTCTCCAGGCATTTGGGGTAACAACACTGCACGCGCTTTTCCATCAGGTGTGTTTCTTATTTGTGGTGACACAGTAGCAACTAGTCCTATAGACTTGTAGCTTCAATCTATTTTTGGTTCTATGTCCGAATGGGTTTTAAGTTTTGTTAAAGAAGACCTACAATGGTTGTTGACAATTGTTGTAATTTTAGTAATAGTTCGTATTGCTTTTTCTTGTATTGTTAAACGTGTAAGTGCTATGACAGAGAAAGTATTGTTGGCCCAGAATAAAAACAGGGGAATTGTAGAGGATTGGCTAGCAGGACAAGGACATATGGATATAGCTAAAGCTATGGACGAGCTGTTAGAGTATAGAACACAACTTGTCTAGGCCGATGAAAAAATCTGAGATAGCAAGGCCATGGCAAGACTACAGTGCCCTTGTATGTGCTAGTTGGTTGGTAAACAGGACGTTGTGATTAGCAAAACAGAAGCAACTGAGAGCCACCTGTGTCAACAAAAGAAGGGAGTAAAAGTGAAATCAACATTTAAGCAAGAACCAATAATGAGCTTAGCTTTTCCAATATGTATGAGTTAATTATAAAGCATATATTAAACTGTTAGCAGTGATCAGTAAACGAAGTTTGCTGATTCTCATATTGAGTGTCCCTCTCTTCCCTCATCGTGACATTTACCCACCAACATCCACACCTTAAATGACTTACAATCTTTGCTTGGTTTAATTAATTGGGTTAGGCCTCTCCTAGGTATAACAACAGACTCTTTGGAACCACTATTCCGACTTCTGAAAGGGGAAGCAGACCTGACATCCCCTCGGCACTTAACACCGGAAGCCTGAGTGGTGTTACAGGACATAAAGGCTGAGTGCATGTCAGACTGAACAAAGAGTGTGTGGTTTACCGGTTGTATTAGTAATTTTCAAGGGTATCAAGCAACCCTATGCTGTTTTGGGACAATTAGATCTAAAGGGCAAGAACTTTCTGTTATGGGAATGGGTTTTTCTAAGCTTTCAGTTTTCTAAATTGGTTACGACATATCCTGAGATGCTCTCCAAGGTGTGTCACAAAAGCAGATTGCGGCTGTGGGAACTTTTGTGAAGGGACCCAGAGGTCATATATGTTCCTCTGTCTACTGTTCAGCTAACTCAGTCGTTAATTCATAGCGATGATTTCCAGTTAGCTATTGCTGAATTTAAGGGTCAATTTTCAGTGCACCTCCCACCTATCCCCTTTCTACAACTGCTAGCTCTCACCCAACCGGAGTTAACAAATAATTATTCACCTTTCCCACTTACGAATGCTAGAACTGTTTTCACAGATGGTTCTGGCAGGACATCTAACACAGTAGTCACCTGGCAAAAAGCAGGAAAGTGGGTATTTGACACGCACAAGGTAAGAGGTTCCTCTCAGATAGCGGAACTCTCTGCAGTAATACATGCATTTCAACTGTTCCCAGAGCCTTTGAATATTGTTTCTGATTCAACCTATGTTGTTGGAGTAGTCCGACGAATTGAAAACTCTTACATAAAGGACCTCTCCCAATTACAATTAGCTCACATGTTCAAATCACTATTGTATGAAATTAGTCAGCGCAAACACAAATTCCACATAATCCACATCCACTCTCACACTTCTCTCCCAGGGCCCATCACAGCAGGAAATCTTGTCACAGATCAAATAGCCAACACAGGGCACCTGGCACAAACTGCAGTGGTTCCAAATAATTTTGAAAAAGCAAAACTGTCCCACAGCTTTTTTCACCAGAACATAAAGTCCCTCACAAAAACATTCCAAATCACACTCTCTCAAACTAGAGCCATTATTTCTGCATGCCCAGATTGCCAAAGACTCACTCCACTACCATCTGAGGGAGTAAATCCCCATGGAATTACTCCACTAGACATCTGGCAGTGGGACATAACACATTATACACCATTTGGAAAATTAAAGTACATCCATGTATCTAGTGACACATGTTCTGGTGCTATTGCAGCGACAGCACAATCAGGAGAAAAGGTTCAAGATGTCAAAAAACATTTCATGTCTACCATATCAATCCTTGACATCCCCAAAACCGTGAAAACCGACAATGGCCCAGCCTATACCTCTCAATCATTCAAAGAGTTTTTCAACATGTGGGGAATTTCACATGTTACAGGAATCCCCCACTCTCCAACAGGTCAAGTCATAGTAGAACGAGCCCATCAAACACTCAAAAATATGTTAATTAAATAACAAAACAACACTATTGGACTCACACCCCAAGAGAAATTAAACAAGGCCCTATATGTTATCAACTTCCTAAATAGGTTAGAACAGGACACCTCACCCATAGAAAGACACTTCAATGCACACCGGAACCAGGTCCGTACTGATGCCAGGGTTATTTATAAAGATGTCATAACAGGTGAATGGGTTGGTCCTGTTCCCCTTATCACCTGGGGGAGGGGACATGCTTGTGTTTCCACAGGTTCCGGTTCCAAGTGGGTTCCATCTCGTCTGGTGAAATTTCACAACAGCAACTAAGTAACGTCATGATCTCCGTCATCCTCGTCATCCTTAACCATCCTGTCATCTCATCAAATCAACCTTCTCCCATAAATCCTCCTCTTCCAGATTGGGTAGCCACAAACCCTGGAAACATGGTCTTCTCTAACTAAGTCTTTAAATGTTGATTCCTTGTGCCTTTCAGTTTCAGATCCCTCTAACCCGTTAAAAACATGTTTGGTTGCAGTTCCCTGGTCCCCTCAAAAATGGACAGGATTCCGAAACCAATACTCCCCATCGTGCAATGATCCAGAAAAAAACATAAACCAAATTGTGTCCTGCTTCCCACAGCCCCCAAAGGCCGAGACAGATCCTTAATATTTAGATGATTATTCTGAAGAATTACAAATTTTAGGTACCCTCCCCTCAACCCACTGTTTCTATTTCAATATAAAAACAGAGGGAAAAAGTGAAAATCAGTGTAATGTAACATCCGATGGAACCTATTCTAACTTTGAGTTCTGGTGCAAAGAAAAAATTGAAACTCCTCCACTACCCTTTGCCCTCCCTAAGGGGATGTTCCTTATCTGTGGACTTCCGGTATGGAAATCAATCCCTAGAGGAGCAGTTGGGGGACCTTGCACGTTAGACCAATTATCACTCTATAATCCCGCAAAGATAATCCATTCCTTAACCATTAACCCCTCTAAAACAATCACAAAACGTGACATCGCCATCTACCCTAAGGAACTGGACTCACCTGCAGTCTAGTGATTTAAAAGGAGCAGAAAACCATCTACAAACATAGCCCCTCAACAAACCCCTCACTCCCTGGCTCAACAACATCCCCTTTTGAAATCTCAAAATTTGCAACAATTCGCTGAAAATTGCGACTCCGACCTCCACTTTTGGTCCCACAGCAAGAATCTGGGGAGGCATAATAATTCCAACCATTGGCATAACACATGCCTTAGATCTGCTCATGAAATGGGATGTTGGTTAGCCAAGGAGGCGAATGCAACTAGTGCAGCACTAGAAGACCTGTTACTAGATTCCCAACAAATTAAGAAAACCACCTTACAGAACAGAGTGGCAATTGATTTCCTACTACTAGTTAATGGACATGGCTGTGACGAATTTGAGGGGCTGTGCTGTCTAAATTTTTCCGACCACTCCCAATCCATCCACTCCCACATAAATGAACTCCGTTCCCTCATTCAACAAATCCTAAAGTCTGACGAGGTTAGTTGGGATGATATGTTTGATTGGTTTTCCTTGAAGGGACTCTCACAGCCCCTGAAAAAATTTCTATTATTTTTACTTTTAGGCCTGTTTGTGCTAGCAATTCTTCTTCGCATTCTTCCGTGCATAGCCAAGTGTTTCCAGGGGCTTGTGATGCACAATGCTACCCAAGTTTACTTTTCATTAATAAATAAAAATGGAGGAATTGTGGGCAAACAGCAGGATTATGAAACCTGGAAAGAACAGCTTTAGAAATGGGTCCATTACAGCGGCAGCTTCCCAGGTCCAAGCAAAGCAGAAAAACAACAACTACTTGCGTTTTTTATTGTATGGGTTCTCCTTGAGTTGTGTAATTTCCCCGATCCATGCAACCCCATTTGGAACCATGTTGTCTCCTCTTTCTGATCGCGGACTCTACCTCTGCATGAACAGGATAGGTTACCTCACCCGCCTCTCCCCAGTCCCTGGTTCTGTTACTGGAACGCGGTCCTGCTGTATCCCCCATTGGTCAGTAGAGTCCTCAAGCCACTCCCTTTCCCCTGGTCCTTGGCCCAATCACATTCCTTCTTCTTGCCCTCCCCCCCGAGCCCATATAAACTGCAGGAGTTTCAAAATAAAGGTCTTTTTGCCTTGGAATCCTGAGAAGAAACCTGGTCGCTCTCTCCTCCTGCAAAAAGAGGACCACGCAGCTGAGTACTTCTCCGGGAAACCTCCAGCAGAGTCCACAATCAAACTCTGTTAGTTATGCGTACTGAAACCCCACTTCTCAGGAGTGGTTGACCATCGCTGCTCATGGAAAGTAGAGAATAAAACCTGCTATCCTTCACTTCTGCACATGCAAGCTTCCCTTTGTTTTTTACTCTAAATAAACTGTCTTAACTCACAAGTTGGGTTTTTTTCCACCTTGCTCTCCCCCCTGTCCCTCTGGGCAGGGGATTGACAGAGTGACTGGGTGGGCACTTGGCATCCAGTCAAGGTCAACCCACCACAGTCGGGTTGAGCTCTGCAGTGAACATTTTGCATGTGAATCACTTTATCTTTTGTACACTTTTGTTATTAATATTGTTGCTGTTACTGTTTGAGGGAGGTGGAGAGGGAAGCAAGCGGTGCGTGGTTTCAGTGGGAGCGCTAATTTGGAGAATACCATTCCTAAACCATAACAGCATGCTGAAGCCCTGTTTCCTGGGAAGTAGCTGGACATCACTTGCTGATGGGTAGTAAAATCTTTTATGTTTTTTTCTTTTGCTTGTGCACGTGTGTCCATTTCTTTTGCTTTATTAAACTGTCTTATCTTGACCCCAACAGAGGAGGCGAGTGATAGAGTGATTTGGTGCGTACCTGGCATCCAGCAGAGGTCAACCCACCACAGTCTTCTAAAATGAATATGGAGAAACTGATAAAATTAAAATAGGAATTCAAGCTTACCACCAGCAGCAGCAGTCTCTTCTCTGTTAGTGAATACACACTATTTATCTATTTATTTTTTCATTATTTATTAATGAATTCATTTATGCAATTTTTTTAAAGTTGGGATGTGGGCAGAGCAGAGAGATTTTTCTGAACAGTTTTTCCTGCATCCTGTAGGCCTTGCTTGCCATGACTTTAGAAGTGGCAAGCGGTGTAATGTTTATACTTATAAACTGTAAAAATATGCAATGTTTATACTTGTTAGTTGTGTGTTTATAATTATAAAGTTTGAGAAAATAGTATGTTTATAGTAAGAAAGCCTTGAGAAACTGGAGATAATGAAACACCTACAGATCTCAGAAAAACCCTAAAGGCAGATCAATAGAAAGGACCTTTGCATGCCAAGTATGATCTTAGGCCACGTGGACAGAGAATCAGGTCCAATAAACTGAAAGCATGAGACGCGTGCACAGACTGAGCTATCCAATCACCTTGTTGTGAGCATGTACCCGGAACAAACTAAACTGTATAAAAATTAACTGATTTAAATAATAAATTGGACATCGCTTTGATCACATTGATCGTCTGCTTTGTCTCTGTACTCCAACCGTCTACACTGGGACTAAAATATCCTTTCTGGGGTTCATGTCCAATTATGTTATATAGCCCAGCAGCAAAAGATAGAGACTGGATTTGTTCTGAAAACTTTAAAGATAAATTAAAAAAAAACAAAAAGGAAATATTACTGTTTCCAATTAATGAAGGAAAACTGACTCATGGAGATTAACTGACATGACTATTTTTCTATTCAGAACCATAACTAAACTATCCTTCCATTTTAGACCAGGTTATTTTCTCTGTGTAGCCAAATATCAGCAAATATGATTTGCAAATTATGCAAAAAAATCTGAATATTTTGCCCCGCTTTGTCTACTTTTTTTTCAATACCAGAGTTCTGCCCAGGTGACTTCTTAGTGAGTACAACCCTACATTGCCTGAATTGTAAGCAGACAATGAGGAGTATTCCTAGCAGAGACATTTATATCAACAATCCCCATGTGAAGGAAGATACAAAGATGCAATCACAGAGTTATTTTCATGTTCCCTGATTATCTATCAGATGTGTTTAATCTGCCAAACAGCATTGCTGTGTTTTTGCTAGTGTTATATATTCTGTGGACTTTCTGTTTAAAATCCAAGTTTTGGTGTGTTGCCAGTTAAGGTTTCTTACAGAAGTCCAATAGGATGCTGTATCTTTCTGAATGGTAATAATTTCAGTCTTCCTAAAGCATTACCTCAAACCTCTTCACCTGAATATTTTTACTAATGAAACTTGCAAATATTTGTATCTGAAGAAAGCAAAGAAAAATAAAAGCCACCATGACTAAATTATGACAGCTAAAAGAGGCAACCAATAGACACAGCAGCCTGCACAGTAGTTTCCGGGTTCTGCCTGTAAATTTTCTAGATCTTATGGGAAGGTCATTGGACGACTCCTGGTAACTCTTTGAGGAACTTCAGAATACCTATTGCTGCCAGGGAAAGATAGCTTCATGAGGCCTTAATTTCTAGCAAGATCTAGCAACTTCTAATGAATTCTGTCAGCTATTCCTGATAAAAGGGTGCTTTGAGTTGACTGACTAGGAAGGATGCTAGAGAGAGGCCTAGTTAAGGACAGTTCACCAGAACATCTCTGAGATCCTACAGGTACAAAAACCTGAATTCCTAACTGTGCTGAAGAAGGGACTGGTAGCATTTCCAACCCAATGCAATTCCAACCCTTCCAACCCAACCCAACCCAACCCATTTCTAACCCTTCCAACCCAAACCATTCTATGACTATATGATTTGTGTGCATTGGGTTGGGAAGTGGAGGCTACCATGACGGTGCTGACTGGAAGCTCGTGACTTCTGGCATCAGGAGGACGGCTCCTTCTTTTCCTGGAGATCTGCAACTACAGAATAGGATCTGTGTCCTGAAAGCAGATGAGGGAAGTGTGACCACCTGGCTCTGGGAGTTAGACCCAAGGGCAAGGGAGCTCAGGGGATGTCTCCTCAATCCTTCCAGTGAGGGACAAAGGTGCCCTCAGTGAGTGGAGAATTCTGTGGGTCAATACATGTTTTCACAGCTGGTGTCAACAGTAAGGAATCCACCTTTATGACCAAGGGACGCTTGCTGAGCATTGAGGACTGCTAGGAGGAGATGAGAGTGACCTAAGTGGGACAAAAGAATCTTTGCAATGTGTTGGACATTCTGAGGAGAGGTTTAAACTAAGAATGAGGAGAGAGAGGATGACTGACAATGAAGTGAGGGAAGTGGTGGACTGGGTTGACAATCAAAGGATGCCCACCCCACCACCTCAATCTTATGCACACAAATAAGGAAGATGAAAGGACAGCATTTTGGGAAAAGCTCTCATACCTTGGGGAGGAATTATCACACCCAGATGTGTGATGCTATGCTAATGAAAAAACAGGAGGCATTACAGAACCCTGTGTACTGGTGCAGGGCTATGATATCGCCTTTAATTAGCAGCAAGGAGACTAATATTGTGTCCTGTGGATATTGCATGGCTTAAATGTGTGATGCGAACATGCTGGAGGATTTGGACAAGATGTTTTTGATCGTGTTCTGACCCAGAGGATGGAATGCTTTGTAGGAACGACATGGATGAATGTCTCTGCTTTTGATTCTCTTACAGCTCATGAACGACGATTCTTATTGGAACCACATACACAAAAACCATGTTATGTATAAAGATCTTCAATCTGATCAGTAGATCAGACCAGTACCATTGTTAACATGGAGTCGAGGTTATGGTTGTGTTTATCTTTCAACAAGGTCGTATTGGCTACCTGCGAAAAGAATTCGCCCAGTGAATGTCAACAAGGATGGTTAAAGAGGCAGATGGAACAGTTACGGATATTATAGTCACCATCATGTCAGTCATCTGCCATGGCTAGGCTTCGCGAACGAAGATTTGGGAAGGCTCTGTCCACATTTGTTACAAACCCATTGGTGGCTAAAAAGGCCAATACGAGATAGACACGTCCAGTTGCAAAAGGCACAGCAGAAGGACTCCTTAGGAGGTATATTCTACAAGACACAATTCTTTCTGCTTTGTCTCTTCCCAAGAGTGATCCTGTGTGCGTTCTCAAAGAAAGCAGCAGCGTTAAAAATAGCGTGTCTCCAGACCTCCCAATTGGAGGCCAGAGTAGACCAATTATGTTGATCAATATGGTCAAGGCTGAGATGTTGTTTCAGGGAGTCCTTGTATCTCCTCTTCGGGGTTCCTCTCTTCTGGCAGCCGGTGGCAAGTTCACCATAAAGCATGATCTTAGGGAGGTGGTAGTCCTTCATCCTTGAGACGTGTCCTGCCCAACGCAGCTGTGTTCTCAGCAACATGGTCTCAATACTTGTAACTGCTGCTTGTTCTAGAACAGACATATTGGTCACAGTGGATGTTTAGGATTGTACGGAGACAGCGTTGATGGAAGTGTTCTAGGAGTTGCAGGTGGTGGCGATAGATGACCCACGATTCGGACCCATATAGAAGAGTAGACAGCACAATGGCTCTGTAAACACTGATCTTTGTACTTTTCTTCAAGTGTTTATTTCGCCAAACTCCTTTATGAAGCTTTCCAAAGGCACTATATGCCTTTGCTAACCTGTTGTCTATCTCTCTGGCAATCTTACCATCCAAGGAGATGAGACTACCTAGGTAATTAAACTGTTGGACTGATTTGAGCTCTGATTCGCCAATGGTGACATGGGGATGATGGAAGACTTCCTGAGGTGCAGGTTGATAGAGAACTTCGGTCTTCTTTAAGTTGACTTCTAACCCAAAGAGCTCAGCAGCGTCTGCAAAGCAGGATGTTAAACACTGCAGAACTACTTCTGTGTGGGCGACAAGGGCGACGTCATCAGCATAAAACAGTTCCCGGACAACATGGTTTAAGGTCTTAGTATGGGCCTTCAGTCGCCTTAGGTTGAATAGGTTTCCATCAGTACGATATCGAATGTAGATACCATCTTCATCAAGGTCTGTCGTGGCCCTTTGGAGCATCATGCTGAAAAAGATTGTGAATAGAGTTGGTGCAAAGACGCAAACTTGTTTCACACCATTAGTTATTAGAAAGGACTCAGAAAGGGCATTGCCATATCTGACTTGCCCATGCTGATCCTCATGGAGTGAGATGATCATTTTAAGGAACTTGGAGGGACAACCTAAACGTTCCAAAATCTACCATAGACCTTTTCTGCTCACAGTATCGAAAGCCTTGGTGAGATCAACAAAGGTTACATAGAGACCTTTATTCTGTTCCCTACACTTCTCTTGCAGTTGTCTGAGGACAAATACCATGTCTGTGGTACTCCTGTTGACTCTGAAACCACATTGGCTTTCAGGTAGAATTCCTTCTGCTATAGCGGGTATTAGTCTGTTCAAAAGTATTCTTGCCAGGATTTTGCCAGCAATGGAGAGCAGAGTAATACCACAGTAATTTGAGCAGTCTGATTTAACTCCTTTCTTCTTGTATAAGGTGATGATGACTGCATCACGAAGGTCTGATGGTAGTTTACTTAGTTCCCAACAGCGCACCACAAACTTGTGAAATTTATCATGGAGTGCTTGACCCCCATGTTTCCAGACTTCAGGTGGAATTCCATCAACCCCAGCTGCCTTGTCAGTTTTCACCTGTTGTATGGCCTTAAGAGTTTCTCCCAAAGAGGGGGCTATATCCAATTCATTCTTCACCAGTTGTTGTGTGATGTACTGAATTGCTGTCTTGAACTACACGACTAGTACTGAAAAGAGTCTGAAAGTGTTCAGACCATCGATTCAGAATGGAGGCTTTTTCTGTCCGAAGTGTTTGACCATCTGCACTGGTGTGCTGGTTTAAAAGTGAAAGCAAATTGTGGCCTGCACTCCGCTGCCAAAGGAATGGAGAAAAAGGCATTTGCAATGTCAATGGTGGCATACCACTTGGCTGCCTTGGACTCCAGCTCGTACTGGAGCTCCAGCATGTCCGGCACAGCAGCACTCAGGGGTGGTGTGACTTCATTGAGTCCACGGTAATCCACCGTCAACCTCCACTCTCCGCTGGACTTACGCACTGGCCATATAGGGTTATTAAAGTGTGAGTGAGTCTTGCTGACCACCCCCTGGGTCTCCAGGTCACGGATCATCTTATGTATAGGAGTCACAGAGTCTCGGTCGGTGCGGTATTGCCGACGGTGCACTGTTGCTGTGGCTATCGGTACCAATTGTTCTTCAACCTTCAGCAGTCCCACAGCAGAGGGGTCTTCTGAGAGACCAGGCAAGGTGTTCAACTGTCTAATTTCCTCTGTCTCCACAGTAGCTATGCCAAAAGCCCAACGAAGTCCTTTTGGGTCTTTGAAATACCCACTCCTCAGGTAATCTATGCCAAGGATGCACGGGGCCTCTGGGCCAGTCACGATGGGGTGTCTGTGCCATTCCTTCCCAGTCAGGCTCACTTCAGCTTCCAATACAGTCAGCTGTTGGGATCCTCCTGTTACCCCAGAAATGGAGATGGATTCTGCCCCTACATATCTTGACGGTATTAAAGTACATTGTGCGCCGGTGTCCACTAAGGCCTTATATCTTTGTGGTTCTGATGTGCCAGGCCACCGAATCCACACTGTCCAATAGACTCGATTGTCCCTCTCCTCTACCTGGCTAGAGGCAGGGCACCCCTAGTCCTGGTCATGGTACTCATTGTGCTCTTCTTGTAAATATGACCTGGAGGTCCCTTCAAGAGGATCAGATGTATCATCATTCCTGTACCGTCTGGAGTCTTGCCCACGAGAGACTGGAGTAGCATTTACCCTTGAAGAGTTCCTTGTGGCACTTGTTCCTCTTTTCAGTTCACGTACCCGGGCTGCTAAGGAAGAGGTGGGTTTCCCATCCCACTTCCTCATATCTTCTCCATGCTCACGGAGGTAAAACCATAGATTGCCACGTGGAGTGTGCTCTCTCTCCTTAACTGGGGGACGCTGGCTCCTGATAGCAGAGACTCTTGTTTGTCCTGGTGCGATATGGAAGATCCCTTCCTTAATTTCTTCTCTTAGCTTCTTGTGTCCCTCTTCAATCTTCTCTTCCAGGCTTCGGACATGTTCGGCCAGTTTGGTTTCCACAGATGAGACGTGGGCTCGTAATGGGGCGGTGACAGTGTCTTCATAAATCCTGAGTTTACTGACCAATGCGCCCACCTTGTCCTCTCCCTCCCTCCATTGCAGCGTTGCTAGGTAGCGGGAATACATTTCTGGCCCGAGTCGTGCAAACTTCAACCACATCTGGGATGTGCACTGTACACCATCTGGACTTTTAGGGAATCTTTCATCCTCTGAAAAGATTATCTCCAGTACAGCTAATTCCCTTAAGCACCGGATACCTTGTTCCATCGTGTTCCACTGTCCTTGCTGTACGTGGAGGTCCTCCTTACAAAGGTATCTCTCCCTCACGCTGGACAACAATCGCCGCCAGAGGCTGAGAGTTTCCTGCCTCCTTCCAATCCCTTGATCAATGACTACGTCTCGAGACAGGGATCCCAGCTGTCTGGCTTCACTCCCATCTAGAATTGTATCGTTAGCTGCGGCATCCCAGATTCGGAGCAGCCAGGTCAGAATGGACTCATTTGCCTGTCGTGTGAACTCTCTCCGGAGCTCACGTAGCTCACCCAGGGATAGGGACGGAGTGATTATTTCTGGCTCTGTCTCCTCCGGTGGATGTGAAGGTCCTGCCTCTTCATCATCATTTGCTATACTGACTGATTTAGTCTTTGATTTCCTTTTCTGGACAGGGACGACTGCTATTGGTTTTGGTTGTTCTTCTGGCTCCTCGATAGTTTGTGTGGACACGGTGCCGGTTGGTTTATTTCTTTCTCCCTCTGACTCAGCTGTGGTTTGGGCGGACGTGGTGCCTGTGGATTTGCTCCTTCTCTCCTCCCCCTGACAGTGCTGTACCATGTCAAGTAGTATCCGGTAGGCAGTGGCCAGGGCCCAGCAGGTTGCTGTGAGTTGGCCATCTCTGGAGCTGCCAGAGCATTTCCCCTTCACCAGTCTTATCATGCTAACAGGATCCTGCAGTTGTTCAGGGGTGAATTTCCAGATCATTGGAGGAGAAAACTTCTCCAAATACTGGTCGATGTCCTCCCACTTCCCGTGCCACTCAGCATTATCTGCTCCCAGGGCAGGCGTCCAAACAACCTCCCTAGAAGGCCCTGTTCTGACCCTAAACATGGTGTACACAGTACAGAGTAGACAAAGCAACACTAACAATAACATTATGCTGTCCTTAACATCAAAAGGGAACTCAATATTTTCAAACACTGTTGTAGCAGGTCTGAAGGGGAAGAAGGAGGTGAGAGGCTGGAAACAACCATTCCCCCCTGCTCCCCCAAAGGACTGGGTGCGATTTTTAATGAGGCCCCAGAGGTAGCAACCCAAACCAGGACAGGCAAACAGGACTGAATACACATTTACAATGAAAGTCATTGCTTCTGATGTTAGAATGACATAAACATAATATACTAATAAAGCAATTTGGATCCCTCTCCCTGGTCTTAAAGAGAGCATCAAAACAGGCAAATAATACCCCACCTGTGGAAATATGAACAGACTCAAATACAACATCCATGTGAACGCATCAAACAACATGGTGATCAGGGAGTTTCTATATCCAAATAGACAAATGCTTAAAATGAAATTGTGATTCTGACTTCTCTCTCTCTGCCCCACGTTGGGCGCCAAAAATGTGCTGGTTTAAAAGTTAACCAGCAGGGGAAAATGAACTCAAAAGAGACACCACAAGTCAGAATAACAATTTATTAAAAACAACACAACAAGTATGATTATACAGACAAACAACCGAATTCAATCCACAAAAACCCAAATGTACAACCCAACACCCTGGGATATGAACAAGCAGGGTTCCCCGGGCCCCCCCTGAGTCCAAAGTAAAGGGGGGAGCGGAAAAAAAAACCTACTGGTGGGAGAGCTATTGCAGTCCAGTTGAGGATGGTGGTCTCAGTCTGGTTGAGAGCGGTGAGCTGTAGTCAGGTTGAGAGTGGTGAGCTGCAGTCTTCCTCTGGATCCCACGAGTGGAGAGAGTGCCAGGTTCTGAAACTCCAGGTTTATATATTCTCCAGCTCAGGTAGCAATGCTTAGCCCCTCCCCCAGAGTGGGGAATTCCATAAAAGGATGTTCAGTCCTTCCCTCAGAGTGGGGAATTCCATAAAAGGATGTGAGGGTGCTCAGTCAGGGAATTCCACAAAAGGGCATGAGGACAGGAGCATG
>NW_020885024.1:539016-614682 GCF_003945725.1 Corapipo altera
GGGGGGGGGGGGGGGGGGGGGGGGGGGGGGGGGGGGGGCACCTCGCAGGCCTCTACTGACAACAGTTTCTGGGAAATGGCATGGAGGGCTATAGAATACACAGGTTTGGGCTACACCCATCCAATGATGAATCGGTCCCAGCTGTTCTAACTAGGACAACTGGGTAGAGGGCTTTTAGGGTAGTCACCATACTCTTGGTACAATTACCAATGATACAGACAGATGTTTATTGGGCGCATGTACTTGACCCACCGCTGTTTTGACCTCTTTCATGGTGGGATGCAGAAATGCCCCTGAGCAATTCCGACACTAGATGGGTTGGAGGATTTTGGATGGAGCCCACATGGAAGGATCTGCATGAGAATCTGACAATGTCTAATACAACTTTTTATACTGACATGCCACCTATTTGTGTAACAACAAATCAGTCAAAGCACTGCCTGTCCTTTACAGCATACCCACATATAGTTGAACATCAAATTTCTAGAGATAAGACAAATTATACTCAGATACATTTACCCGGGGTAGTGGGAGATTATGTAAATATTACTGGACATCTCCCTCTTCCAAACTGTTTTCCCCCAAAATATACATCTTTACAGCAAGTCCAATGGAAACCTTGTCTAGGCAAGCAGCCTCGTTTGTTTAACATGTCATAGGGACAGGTTATTGATTGGGGACCTAATGGAACATATATTAGTAAATTCACGTGGAGGAATGGGGGTTCTTCAGGTCCAGCGCTTCATTTATTGTTGAATGATTCTTTCAATCAATCTACAGTTAAATATAACCTTTGGCGCTTAAACCTTCCTTTTGTAAATCATACTAATCAATGGATCAAATATGATAATCAGTCTTTAGTGTTTTCTGCTATTAATCATAATCATTCTATTATTTAAAACATGTGTTCAACCTCAGGACATTACTCCTCACACGGCTTTATTGCCTTTTAAAAGGAGGGTTGATGTATGGATTCCTGTGAATTTGACACATAAGTGGGAAGAAGAAGGGGGTCTGCAACAGATAGTCCAAATCTTAGAGGAAGAAATGAAAGGAAAAAGGTCTAAATGTTTTTTTGGGCTGATTTCTCTTTGCACTGATTTCTGCAATAATTATACTAGTGACTGTTTCTGTAGCTGTTACTTCCTTAACCACATCCATACAAACTGCAAAAACAGTTAGTGAGGCTCTCGTGAATGTTACAAAGGAATTTAGAACTCAGGAAATAATAGATGAAGAAATTATGGTAAGACTAGAAGCCTTAGAGGCAGCAGTAATGTAGTTGGGAGACAGGATGCTTTGCACACTCACATTAGTTTACAATGTGACTGGGAGTTTCAAAAGCAAGGTTTGTGTGTTGCATCATTGCCCTGGAACGAAAGTGTACACAACTGGGACCTAGTCAAGCAACACATTTGACACATCCTTATGGGGACATGTAGAAACTCTGAAGTTCCAATTAAAGGATCAATTACACCGACTGCAACAGCTACAAACTCAGTCAGTGTTGTAAACTCTTAAGGATAATGTATCATGGATAAACCCGAAAAACTGTTTTACTGGATTGAAATTGAGAACTTGAACCTTTATTGGAATTGCAATCTTGATGTTTATTATCTGCATGATTGTAATTACTTTTGTGATTCAAGTTGTTAAAGGTATGCGGAGAACTCATAACCAAGTTATGATGAACTTATTGTTGAAAACAGAAAGGGGGAATTGTGGACATCGCCTGGCCTAAATGCGTGATGCGAACATGCTGGAGGATTTGGACAAGATGTTTTTGACCGTGTTCTGACCCAGAGGATGGAATGTTGTGTAGGAATGACATAGATGACCGGAGACAAAACAATAGATTAGAGTCTCCAGATGGACTTTAGTTATTTTTAGTTATGTAGGAAAACAAAACTATAAATCTGTCAATGTATAGGATCAAAGTGTATTGAGAACATATAAGCATGATTTCTTTATCTAATAAACTGATTCAGCATCCAACTTGTTGTGTCCATCTCATGCGCTGCGATAGTGTCCAGTTTTGGGCACCCCAGTTCAAGAGAGTCTGTGGCGATAGTGGCAAAGCAGCAGTGGCGGCCAGAGGCTACAATGGTTTTTGAATCGGGTTACTCCAACAATGACTGGGACTCATGTAGCGACCCTGACCTGCAGTGAAACAGGTACCTCTCTTCCTCATGGGGAAATGAACACCTACCCTTCCACTTCCGCCTGCTGCCTTAAAGAGACCCTTCACCAGGATCGACATAGATGGTGTAGAATAGACCCTTTGGTCACACCCACATAGTGCTTAAACACCGCCTCCCATCCCTGTAACTAGGACAGTGGATAACAAGATACAAACCATAGGACCATTAACCCAGACCTTAGAGAAGGATGTCGATGTACAGTTGAACAAATATAATAACTGATAAAAGGTATAGGTGCGATGAGGATGAGGTATCCACCATGGGCTACACTGTATGGCTAAGTGAAGATGGAACATGGACAACCCACCTGCCAGTGACAGGGAGGAAGAAACAATACACTCTGTTAACACTGTCCACTGTGGAGAAAACAGCCCTTAGAGAACCAACCATGGGGGAAAATAAAATGGGATAATACTGACCAATGGAGACACCCTTCTACTGGGACCATTGTAGGTTGGGTACTAGAGTCAATATTTAACCCCCAAATTACATCATCACAAAATGGAATTTGGTCGGATAATTTAACAGGACAAGTGGCCTTAGCCAGTGCCACAAAAGGGGAACTACAAGACCTAAATATACAACTTCAGGTCACATAAAAAATTACTTTACAAAACCAGACTCGCTTTAGACTTGTTACTATTACATGAACATGGAGTATGCGAACACTTAAAACTGACAAAAATTGTTGTGTACACATATCCAAATGTAACTAAGGATTTAGAACAGCAATTGGATAAAATAAAACAAGTAGTGAAATCTCATAGAGATTTAAGGACTGCAATAGAAGATGGATGGTTTGGATTCTTTTTAACAGACTGGCTTTGTAGCCTACTTCAAGGTTTATATATTAATTATTATACTGATTTTGTGCATAGTTTTAAGCTGTGTTAAACAATTGATCATGCATGCAAGTGCTAAAATAGTTTGTTTTAAAAACTTCATTAACTAATTAAAACAAAGTAGGGAAGTTTTAAATAAAATATTTGAAACTTCAAAAGGGAGGAATTGATGTCTTCAAGTTGAATTATCTGTCCCCAGGGTGAATTTTCTCACCTTTTTTAAACATAACTGATGTCATCAGATAACTTCTACAATGAAAGTTGTTTAATAAAGAAAACTTTGTGTTTCAAGTATTATATAAGATTACATCACACAAATAAATACGCATTAGGTAGACGGAGAATATGTACTAGATAGGTGGGTTCATGTAAATTTTACTGTATAAAATATGTAACATTTTACCCCTTCGTGTACTTTACTTGTGGAAACCTCCACCTTCCACCCTGTGCAGAATAAATGTCTCCTTTCTAAACTAGACTCTGTGTCTGTGTATAGAGAGCTGCTAAAATCAGCAACCTCATCACCCTCTGTTCACAAACCACAGGTCCAGTGGGGCACCTCCCCTGGTTGGCTCACTGACCAGACATCTGGTAAGTTGAAGTCCCCCATGAGAACAGTGGCTAGCAATTGTGAGACTTCTCCCAGTTACTTGGATAATATTTTATCTGCCTCTTCATCCTGATTGGATGGTCTATAACAGACTCTCACCATGGTATCTGCCCTGTTGACCTTCCCCCGATTCTTACTCATAAACACTCAACTCTATTGTCACTATCATTAAGCTCCAGACAATCGACACACTCCCTAACATACAGGGTTACCCCACTGCCTCTTTTTCTTTGCTGATCCCTTCTGAAAAGTTTATAGATATCCATTACAGCACTGCAGCTGAAATTACATCTGCATTACAACTGCAGACAGAAACAAGTTTTGATACTGAACCACATTTAGGTTTTATATTGTTGCTTATAGATATTATGATGTTCATGAAATGCATTGCCACAGCAAAAAATACCAACACAATTTTACATATACTGGTTGAAACAAGCATTGACTGCAAGCAGAGAGAGAAGTCTTCAGGCAGACAAAGGTGAGGTACAAATGAAGATACAAACACACAGATGGCTAGTGGTAGTTAGAGATATCCAGTTAACACCCACTGTGCTGTATGGAAATGTAGGTTGCACACAGATTTACTTGAGAAGTAGTAAAAAAAAAAAAGTAGTATGGTCTTGTCTTTCATCCTTCAGACAGTGGAGTAAGAAAACACTGTTGGTCACATTTAGCTGAAGTGCAGTTTGACAGAGAATAGGTGTGATGGCAACTAAAGATAATCAGGTTTTCGGTCTGTCCTTCCCCCCCCTTCTATCCACAGTCTCTGATGAGCAATGTGGTTTGTCTCAAGATAAGAACACAGAAGGGATTGTGGGAGGAACTGTCTGAATGCTCCCATAATTAATGCATTCCAGAGATAGGAGAGCTATGATGTTTTAAATTTACTTTGGTGCACAGTAGCAGCCTGCAAAAGGGTATAAAATGCTGCTGGACACCAGGCCAACAGGGCAAACTGGTCTCCTAAGGTTGCAGGCAGCTTCCAGGTGGTCCCCCCTCCATCAGGGTCTCACTTTGGATGGGTGGGATGGGTAAGTAAAAGCGCTAACATCTGGTCATATACAGAGGTAAAATCCTAAAGTAGCTCCATAGGTACTTTGTTACTTTGTAATTGTGACTTCTGCAAGGCCAAAGACTGTAAACTGTACTCTTCTAGCCAAACCTGTGGATATGATAATCCTTTAGATACAGACTACTGACTAAATTGAGATTAAGTGGACCAAGCCGCACTGAGACTTCTCTGAGAAGTTTAGAAAGCACAGAGGTCTCACTTGAGCTTGTGACTCAACAGGAAGGACCATGACCTGATTATAATCCATTGTAATAGATTATAGAGTTGTTATTTAGATACTGCACTGGCAATATTTAGCTACTGTATTAGCAATAAATCTAATAATAATCATCCACATAATCAGTGTCATACTTCTCATGCCTGGCTGAGAGCCTTCCCTCAACTACTCCACCACAGTACAGAAGTAAGAGAACAGGTTAATGTTATTTGATAGAGACATCCCAGAGAACCTTTTCCTCCCTTTATGTCATAGAATCACAAAATAGTTTGGGTTGGAAGGGACCTTAAAGATCATCTAGTTCTAACCCCCCCGCCATGGGTAGGGACACCTTTCATTAGACCAGGTTGCTCAGAGCCCCATCCAACCTGGCCTAGAACACTTCCAGGGATGGGGAGTTCACAGCTTCTCTGGGCAACCTGTGCCAGTGCCTTGCCATCCTCACAGGGAAGAATTTCTTCCTAATATTTAATCTAAATCTACTCTCTTCCAGTTTGAAGCCATTCCCCCTCGTCCTATCACTACAGTTCCTGATGAAGAGTCCCTCTCCGGTTTCCCTGTAGGCCCCCTTCAGATACTGGAAGGGGTTATGAGGTCTCCATGCAACCTTCCCTTCTCCAGGCTGAACAGCCCCAACTTTCTCAGCCTGTCTCCTTAGGAGAAGTGCTCCAGTCCTCTTATCAACTTCACAACCTCTTCTGGACTTGCTCCAGGAGTTCCATGCCCTTCTTATGGAACTCTCCTATGTTACTCTCCTTGAGTTATAATGAATTTTAAAATTTGTTTTATGAGTGCTGAACACCACACTATCTTTACAACACAGGAAAACATTTTCTTCTCCACAAATGTTTAATCTCATCATATGTACTTGTGTAGTTTTAAAGCTTTACTAGTGGAGAAAATTCCAAGTGAATTGTTTTGCCACTACCAAAATAAAACTTTCTAGCTGTGCATTTCAATTCTAGTTGTTTATTTAAATAGGTTTGAAAGGCATCCTAAATCAAGAGTTACATGTCTAAGTGATGCCGTGGAATGTTGATGCTAAAAAATAACTCAGGAACAGTTAATTGGGGGTGAGATAAGGAAAGGGTTTAATTGTACCAATGCAATAGATGTTACAAGACGCGCTCAGCTGTGCCCAAGATGTTACATTTTATAATACCATCCGTCCAATCCCAAGTGTGTCCACCCTGCAGCCTTTGCTCTGGTCCACCTCCTGGTCCACCCCCTTAGAATTGAGTCTGGGGTGTATTTCGGGACCACCTCTTCATCAGTCTCATCATCCTCAGAGCACAAAGGGTACAGTCACCTAGTTCTTGACTCTGTTCTGTTGTTCAGGCCTAGATATGGGTGTTCTTGCCTTGACAAGAGACTAAACATTGCCACTGAATTCAGGAGTAGATTTGATATGGGGAGCATAGAATGGGGTAAGAGGGTTAAGGAATGTGTAAACTACTTGTACTACAGGGAAAGGGAGTGAGGGTTGCTGCTTTTAAAATCTACCTCTACTACTTATAAAACTTACAAAAATTAGAAAAATAAAAACTAATAGGGGCTTAAGGCATCATAAGGAACTCTGATACAGAAGTCAGTCAAAAAAGTCAGACTATCCCGTGAAACATTTTAAATTTTAACATGCTGCAGTTCCTCATGCCAGAGGACAACTGTGTGGTGGTTTGGAAAAAACCTTTCCCCCCTGGGGTTGGTGATAGTCTACCCCAGGGGTGGTGTTCTTGATACTGGGCCAATTAAAAACTTGGTGCACCCTGCGGAAATTACATACTCACAGAACCAGAAGAGAAGAAGTTAATTTTAATTGCGTAGCTAGAAGGAAAAGCAGTCATGCCCTGAAATGCCACATGTTAGTGGGGCCGGGGGGCCTTTGCCACTGAGCAGTACAGCCACTGAGTGAAGCCCCCCTGAAGCTGGTGACCGAGGAGGGACTCCAAAAGATCGGGAAGACCCCCCTGGGTTGCATCTTCTTCCCCCCCCCTTGCAGTGTGGGGGGAGAAAAACGGCGGCAGAAGCAGTCCAACAAAGAGTTGTGACTGTGAGCCAAGACGGGTTTCTGGTCAAAAGACTGTGCAAAGGAATTCCAGAGAACAAGAGAAAATAGCAAATGAGTAGCAAATATGGCATGGGCCAGACCAAGAGACGCGGAGATGTCCAACGGAAAGAGAGAGAGAGTTGGTTGGAACCAGTTCTAGGGTAAGGACTAAACTAAAAGCCCTTAGAACTCTTTGATCCCGGGGAGGAGGGGTGGAAATCCCCAAAGAAGTCTCCAGAGAGTTCGTCCCCGGGGGCTGGAACCTTCACGAAGCAAGAGCAGGGGATAAAGACTTTAACCCCTTGCACTTTGTGCTGCAGACGTGGTGACACAGGTGTTCCCCCAAAACCCCCAGTAATACCATTGGACAAGGTGACTAAGGAGCGAGAAGTGGGGGCAGAAGAAAGAAGAATTCTAGCTACGACAAATCGAAACTACTGCCTTAAAGATAAGAGACACTTCCAAGTGCCGCAGAAATTAATTTGGAAGAGCTGTGGCCTGAAAGTGAAAAGACTTCTTCTTCTTTCTTTCTGGACTTTTTTTGAAGGAAAGGAGAGACGGTCTATGTATATATATTGTTTCACCATAGGAGAGAGAGTTAAAATTGTTATATATATGTATATATAAAACGAGAAGATGCAAAAAGGAGTTCCAGAGTCAAAGACACATCCTCATGGAGGTACAGTCAATGCTCCACTTTATTCCAAAAAATACACACATTATCCAGGGTCCTGCTGGGTTCACACGCTCTCGCTATATCTTTATTCCCTCTCCTCCCAAGGCACACGCTCTACCCTTTATCAGGCCCTCCCCTCATCTCCAGGTTTCTCACACCCTGGATAACATCCTCCTTCCTTGTTTTCCTCTATGCAGCTTTCTGATATCTGCTGCTCAAGGACACACATCTGCTGCTGAAGAACACAGGTCCCCACCATCTGGCACGCAGGTCAGATTGTGCAAGCAGGCCTGAAGCAGTATGTTATGTCCTGCATCATCTAAGATTCTCTCAACATATATATGTATTATAGTATTTATTGTGTTAGTAATAAATTGTAATATAATTCCCTTCCCCCATACTGAGTTGTGCCTGTCTGAAAACTTCTCTCTCTCACATTAGAACAAATTGTGGAAAAGCTTTTGAAATTAACTTTTGGGAATTTTTTCAAACCACCACAAGCTCTAACAAGGCATAGTTTCCTACAGCTGACCTGCTGTTACTGGGGCTTGGCTGCAGTAATTTAGCCCAAGGAGTAAATGAAGGAGTGTATGTAAAGGGGGGTGATTGTAGCCAGTAGTGCCTTCTTGATAGTAGGGTGAGACACTTTGGTCTGGTGGGAGTTCCCACCTAGGCTCTGGCAGAGGCAGCTCCCTTGGTCTTATCCTGAGGAGATTTTGCACTAATGAAATTTCATCATCTTGAAGAAGGAAACGGTTTGCTTGGCAATGTGATGAGAAGTTAGCTCCTCTTTATCTATCTCTTTCTGATGTTTCACAAAATTACCTGTAGCTGTTAAAGTCGGAACGACCAAAACGACACATATATCAGACGTAGTCCAGGTGTAAGGTGATCAGGAAGCTGTTTATTGCTCTCAAGTGTTTCTTTTATACTCTTTGCATACAACACAATTGGTTAAAAGTCTCTAGTATAGCACACTGTGCTTACTGTCATTGGTAATACAGAAGACACTGTGCTTACTGTCATTGGTGACCTTAGGACACTGCACACTGTCATTGGTGATATTATATACATTTTGATTGGTGACCTTAGGTCTCGGCTGCATTATGTTTGTTCCGTCCAGCATTGGAGTAGTTGTTTACATTCCTCTGCAGCCTTCTCAGGGATATACTTTGATCTGGTCAACATCAATTGCTTCATTGATAAGTGCCAGGGTGCTGACAGACCTGCTGTCAACCCCGACAATTACCTGTTTCATCAGAGTCCCATTCTCTCTCACCAGTAATTTCATCAGGACTTTTCCAAATATCACCATCCCAGTCCTCAGGTAATACTATAAATTTTTGAATTTTCCTAACATCCGGGGGGATTTTAATAATGCCAATTCTAATTTTTCTTCCAAGGTTTATGTTTTTTCCTTGGATTCTTTTAACTGCTGTTTTAATCTGTTGTATTGATACTGTAGAAACAGTTTTACGTGTTTTCTTTCTTTTATTTCATCTCTCAGATTATTAGTTACTTTTATAATTTTTTCTCTCCATTGCCATACAGCCTTTAAGCATAATCCTAGGGCATGACAAATAATACCTTTTCCTTTTTTATCCTTCAGTGATCCCCTTTTCTTATCTATTTCTCTTGTATCTTTTCCCACTCATACCAATTATCCACTGGCCAAGGATTATCAGTGTTAATGTGTGTCCTGTACCTCCATAAATATTTTGTTAAGCCTTTAGTCTGTTTCTCAAAATCGTTTGCTATCCTGCCAACTATGCCAACTTGTCATGGGGGAGTGGAAAGTTTAGACAAAGTTTATTAGAGAAGCCCTCTTGTTGAGCTACTAGGTGCAGAAAGGACCCCCTTGCTTTCTGCACTCCTTCTCAGAGAGGAGCCTGTATGCAGCTGGATCCAATCTTAGCCTCAGATTATGTCAATGGTTTAAATTTAAGGAATTATAGAGGTGTCATTGAACTACTTTTGTCCCACAGGTTTTAATGATGGAAAATCAGATATATTTTTATAAAATTAATTCTTTATTATGACAAATGAACAGACAAAAGATCTTAAAAAGAATTATTAACTACACAGTGTAAAAGCTAAAAATTATCAGTAGAGTATAGCATAAAATAGTATAGTGCACTATATCAAAGCAATTATATTAAAGGAATTGTATCAAAGCTAACAAAAGGAAACAATCATTAAGTAGAGATTGATGTAACTCACCCTACGATGGTCATGGGCAGATCTCTCTTTTACTTAACCCCTGGGGAGTAACCATGAAAAGGCATCCCTGCTTCATGGGAGAAGCTCCACATGCTTCAAGAAAGTATGTGGAAGAATCTGCCATATGGAAATTGGACTGGGCTTTTATAGTTATAAAGTGATAGCCAGTCACATTTCTCCAGGCTGGCCAGCAGCTTATCTGTCAAATCTTGCTTCAAAAAGTAGGATGTGTGTTTGCAGTTTGGTGAACCAGGCTGGTTTTAGCATAATTCAACACTAAAAGTAGAACCATGGCACCACCAGTGACTCACCACAGATAGATTGGACTGTTTGGATTTTCTGGCCAGATTCTAGGTCAAAACAGATAACCCTTATCAGGGCAGAGCATCCTGCTACAACATCTATCTTACATTAACTATTGAATAATTTCAAAACTGAAAACTGTTTATTTCTGTCACTGTTTATAATTCAACTTTCACATCTATTGTCAAAATGCTAATACCTAATGTGCAAACATCACATAATGGAAAGTGATTAATCCTCAGAATCAATACTCTAAATTTTTTAAATAGGAATAGTGTACAAACTATGAAACTATTTTTATAAGACATCTTACAAAGTATTAATGTAAAATCTATTTTTAACAAAAAAAGTTTATTTGGAAAGCTTCAGGTTGTTCTAGTGAATTAGTAACTTACAAATATAAATAAAATTCCAACCCATTTCTAGTGCTGAGAGATAAATATGAGACCAGAACAACTACAAGAAGTTTAAGTACATTTTATTAAAAACGCATCCCTTTGATAAGACTATGCTTTAGGAGGCTTTTAATGCCCATTAACATGAACTGTACACACCATACAAAAAAAAAGGAAAAAACCCCACAAAAAATCAATTGTGATTGTCATTTTGGTTTTACAGAAGCATTTCTTTCTTATGACCAGAAGTCAAATAGTTACTGGTGTGGTATGTTTTCAGAGCATTTCAAACATGTCTTGACACAGATATATTATTTGTTTCACTCACCATGAAAGCTGAATCGCCTTCTTTTTGCTCCTTTCAGTGGGAACTCATGAAAAGATAGTCTCAGGAACTAAATTTGACTATGAGCAGCAACTTAGAGATCTATTCACCTATATGTAAATCAAAGGGTAATCCCTTCTATTACTGGCATTCTAACAAAGGCGGTCATGCTATGTATATATATTTGCATACATTTATATTATTTTAATATAAAGGCTTCTGAGTCTTTAGATCAATGATAAAAGTGATGGGGATTCTTACTTCTTTTTTTAAGCTTGCAGTCATTAATTTAGAAACATCACTAGTAACATGATAGACACAACTATTTTAGTCATTATCAGTCACTGTATCATGTAACTTTTGCAACAAGTCTCAAATATCAATATAAAATTATAATTACTGTTGCTTCAAAATTTGCTACTTAAGGCTTTTCACTATAATTAGTATTATCTGATACTTGATCACTAATCCATTGAGAATTCAAATCAAGCCTTTGGGTTTTTAGAAGGTTGTTTCCATGGAACTTGGAAAACACTCATTATATCTTCTCACAAAAGCAGCAATGATTAAATGTCTAAGTTTAGTTTACACAATATTAATTTATCTGGTAAAATCATGCTTTTTAAAGGTTTTTAGTTAAGAGTAAGACCAACATTCATACTATATGAGCATGAATATAGAAACAATTTGATTTCAGCATTTTAAGTTTAAATAATTTGTTATTTTTAAATCAAACTGTGGTGAAAATCCTTAACTGGTTCTGATAAGATACATGTACATAAGTGTAATGAAATTGGAGAGACTGCTAATAAAATTAATTACAAATATAGTAATATTAAAATAACTAATAGGAAACCTTAGATTCACAGAGGCATTTCTTTCTGTTTGAAGTTACAACCCCCCAAGCAGTGTTATAAACAGTATAAAAATCAACAGAGGACGGCAAACATTAATCCCCCAGTGTCCATGATTACAGCACGGCTCCCCATTGCTGGCAATGGAATGCATCCTTATCTCTCTGATTCCTAGCATCAAGGGTTTAAAAAGCAAGGCATCATTCTGCTTCTCTGGAACAGAATTGGAAGTCAATGCATCTTGTCCTTTTTTTAAAATTTTTAATTTATGGTAGAAAATTAAATGAAAGTTTGCAGAGGTGTTCAGTGCTCTGCTCTTGCCTATACTGGTAATTACTATTATTAAAACTATGGTAATGTTTAATAACTTCCCAAAGGGCACAAAAGACTCAGGCAGTAATAGGTTAATTTTCAGTTCAGTCTTCAGGTACCAGTAGCTTCTGGAACGGTTTAAAAAATGATGCTCTGAAGCTTTTTATCCAGACAATTGGAGGTTGTCTGAGGATTTCAGAAAGTCTATATGCAATGCAGTGCAAAAGACAGAGGTCAGGTCTCAGTTGATGTATCAATTACTGGTTGTTTTGTTGGTGTTGCTAAAATAGCCTCTGCTTCTTCATGCATCTAAAAGAAAAAGATAGATGAAGTATTAATATAATCAGAGATTTTACTAGAAAGACATCATAAAATGGTTTCCTTTAAGAAATATCTGAAAGCATTCAGAACAAGAAACCTGCACCCAGCTGCCACATTTTGGTGCATTCAATGCATCTGAACTCTCAACTTACTTGTAAGAACTGTACATCTTGAAATAACTCCTGAATGAACCTTCGAGATGAAAGTCGAAATGTACAATTTGCTAACAAGAAGGACACCTCAGAGTAAAGGCATATGTCATCAAATGCTTGGGGATACTTCTCCTTAATTCTGATGAACAGGAAAAACAAAATTTTAAAAGTCTTGATCAGATTTTCATCATATTTTTAAAAAACTGCTAAAATTAAATTTTGATTGTCATCATTAACAAAGTAGAATTCTTCAGTAATAGGCATTATACATTCTGGATCTGATTAAGCAAGAAAATCGGAACAGACAGCATTATTTTATACCAAACTGGAAGAAATCCATATTAAAGAGATAGAACATATAATTTGAAAGTTGTACAAAAACTCCGAGATCACCTAGTCTTAAAATAATGGATGAAGAAAGAGAACAGTATATGAAAGAATAGGCATACACATGTACAGCAGTAATAAAAAATATGAAAAGCTAACTTAATTACCTGCAAGCATTTTTAAAACTAAAACGAGCATTTCTGCATGTTTTTTAGCAGTCATATGTCAGTTTCCAACAACACTAGCCCAGAAACCTACATTTTGTATTATAATGTGTGGTCCCTGGATTTATATTCCTATATCTTAACGAGTTTCTATAAATTAATTCCAGTAGTTGTACTCTTGCTTAAAAAAAAATTATGTTTCTCAAGAAGTTACTTTCAGATTGTTATTCTGGTTATCTGATACATATTAATTGGCACAAACAAGAAAAAATAATTATTTATTTTTTAAAGACACATGATATACTGGGTACATAATGAAACATCACTACAGTTGAATTACTGATTTAAAAAATAATGGGGAAGAGTAAGAAATTAAAGACAGAATAAACATATTAAAAGGAAAAATCTTTGCTTAGCTTTTACATTATGTTCAATCATCCCCAATAATCCATAATAATACCTGCTTGATGATTTTTTTTCAGAAATCAGAAATAAGGTGAATCACTATCTCAAAGATCTTAGAAAATACATACAACTAAATGTTGCTAAGACATCTGAGATGTATTTAACTTATGTCAGGAGTCCAGTTTCATGGCCCTTAGTTCCTACTGAACTTCTCAAATTGATTACTAAACGTAAGACTTCTTTCCGCAGAAGTATACTGCACACTGGTGTATTCTCTGGGATTGATTTTACTCCTGAAAAGAAAAATTCAACAGTATGGAGTTTAAACAGGATAGTCTTTGATTGTGCTAATCTAGGCCACATAAGTCTGTTTTAGCATTACATACACACACAGAGATATATATTTATGTACATATTCTGAACTACCAACAAACATTCCCATTAAAGTTAAAAAACCAAAACCAAAAATATTAATTTCATGAATTTTAACATGGAAATATTGGAAAAAAAAAGGTAAACTAGCATTTCATAAATGCTGTGTGACAATTACAGTGCTGTCTCTATCGCTAAATCATGTTGCAAACTGGGGGATTACCTGCTCTGTTTTTATCAGATACTGGCAAAGTTAGCAACCAGCTACTTCATAAGAAATAATAATTCAAAAACATGAGCAAAAAAAAATGTCTTTCTCCTTACAGAAATTCAGTCATTTTTTAAAAGACCTTTTTTTAAACTAACACCATTGGGGGGAAAAAGGCAATCAACTTGATTGAAATGTTGGATACAGAGCTGCATTTACATTACCTGCAAAAATCCTATAAAGCTAAAGTGGAACAGTTTGAAAGTGTGCCATCTGCCAGTCATTGATAATACAACCACCTTCCTGAATAATGATTGGGCATATAAAGAGGGTGTTTTTTTTTTAAATAATGAGCATTACTTTGCTGCAGAATATATAAATAAAATATTATTTTTCCACAATACCAAAAAATTTCTTCAAGAATAATAGTCTGTAATAATCATAAGGCTTTCAAACTTACCTAGTACAAGCTCTGTACTCTTGGTGCTGTTAGCTGAACCATGGGATACTGCATCACTACAGTCTGAAATTCCAGAAAATTTGGAGGAATGCACATCTAAGTGGTTGTGTATGGTCTGCCCACACCAGTCAGTATATGGCATGTCTGAAAAATCTCAGAGAAATGAGATGTTGCATCTTTGTTATTCACACTTTTCCTCACTTCAAATGTTTACCTTATTTTTTAACAGTGTTAAGTATGCAAGACACTGATGCACTATGTACGGCAACTATTAGCATATAAACCAGTTGGAAACTAGATGTTTGATTTTGGACAGATCATACTCAAAATGTCTAAAAATATATATTTTATTTTTTTTTAATCTTATACGTGAGTGAAAATAATCAACTCTTAAGCACTGGCAGAAGTCTAAAAAATGTAATCTCATATAGAGGTCTTATGTAAAACAGAGCATGGATATATTGATAGCATAATAAAGATGCTCTTGCATATGCACAAGCTTTTTGCTCATACAACTGTCACAGGTCTTGCAGAAAGGGCTCTGACTTCATCAACAGGAAGATCTGACAAGTAAGATTCTTCTGGGAGGTTTCACTCTCCATAGCCTTTGACATTTTGGATGTAAAGAGATGAATCTAAAATCCAAGCTTTTAATTGTTATGCAGTTAACAGAACCACAGAAAAACAGAGGCCTGAATGGACTCCTGGAGATCACCTAGTTCAACCCCTTGCTCAAAGAAGCGCTCACTTCAAAATGAGATTAAGTTATACTGAAAAGTTTTTCCCTTTATGTTTAACTGGAATTTCCATTCCTATAGCACATGTCCATGGTCTTCCATCCTTCAGCTTTGTGCTTCTGACAAGAGCCTGGTTCTGCCTCACCTGTAATCCCCTCATGCTAATTGAAGACTACAATTAGAATTTTGTTTGCTATCTCTTCTCAATACTGAACTTGAACTCAAACTCAGCTCTCTCAGCCATTCCTCACATTTTGTGTATCATCTTCTGTTAGTTGTTTAGTCTTCTACCCTAATGCCTGCCCCAGGAATGTAAACATGGGGCTGCACATGCTTTGATGAAGAGGAAGATGATGAAAGAGGGGTCCCAAACACTCCCAGACTCAATTCCCGAGGGGGTGTGCCGAGGGGCGGAATGGGGCAGAGTCGGGGGGTGGATGAACAAGGATTGGATGGACATCATTAGAAAATTGTAACACCTGAGCCAAAAAGCACGTGCATGGGTTTTGTATTCCTGGAGCCTGTAGGCTCATTAAAACTTCTGCTCTCTTATCTCCTTACCTAATTTGGCCTGGAGTCTTTTTTTTCCCTGGATCTTTTAGGCAACAATAGCACTTGTAAAATGATAAGGACTCCTACTTAGCAGAAATTGGAATTTGTATTACAGGATTATCTTTTCATTGTAGACATTGTAAAAAGGCATGTACCTGCAAGCTCTGCAAAGGAGGTTAGTAAAAAAATCATTCTGAATCTGATCTGCATCTCAAAAAATGAAGAAAGAAGACTAAATCCCAGAAGTTACAGCTTAACTTCAACAGACTCCTCAATCAAATTTCCTTTGCTTTGTTTTATGGTACAGACTTGCTTTGAAGTCAGATTTTTCATTAGTTTGACCTTAAACCTCAGGACATTGTTTTGAGGTTTATATTTTTATTATCTTTTAGAAATATTTAACTATTAACTAACACCACTAGAAAGAGACCATAGAAATACTACTGGTTACATAGTGATCTTATTAAGGAGAATTAATTTCAAGGTCAACATTTAATCCCAAACAAAAAAAACAAAGAAACCTTTACAGATTCATCAACTTTAAAAATAAAAAAAATTCAATATTTTCATTCAGTTTTATCACACTTACCCACAAGGAACACTAACCTGTATGACTATATAAAGAGCTCACTTTGTTGTTAGGTTGTTAACCCAGTATTTGAATGCAGACACAGTAAAGGCAGTTCTCATTTGTGTGTTCCTGTAGCCCCGTATCATCTGTATTTTCTAAAAACTGAGAGGCATCTGAATGGCTGGTATTCATTATTTCTGTGAGACTGATCTGCTGTCAAAGCATCTGAAAAGGACTCTTGACAATGTCACTTGTACCTGATGGAAGACCTATAGATTAAGCAATTAGACATCAGAAAAAACAAAACCACACAAACCAACATCTAATAAATCACTATTTCAATTAAATTTCCCCTTTTAAGCCATGAGGGATATGTGCATGAAGATCTAGAAACTGGTTTTGAACAGCTAAGCTCCCATGATTTATTAGCATTTGGGAAATAAACATCACATTTTAGTATCGACTTATCATATATAACAAAACATTACAAAGGACAGAATTCAAGCTCTAAACACACATACTTGTAAGAAGATATGTGGTAAATCCTGACATTATATCAAGATTAGTAATACTGGAAATGTTAATATGTTATGATTTTTCATAGTTTCAAACAAGATTAGTGCAAGTATATACCAGATGTGACATATGCACCAATGAAAACAGAAACACAATTAAAAAAACCTACAACTTAGTGCCTGTAATATGATAAAACAAGATGCAACAATGCAGAAACAAGTCGAAGACACTTTAGTGGCAGGCTCTTCCCTGGGTGAAAAATACCAACAAATACAATTTTGAACAGGCATTATTTTACACTGAAACTTAGTAAACTATAGAAACACACTTTCAGGGAAGTAATCTTTATATATTACATTAACAACACAAAAGAAAAAAAATCAGTAAAATGTATCTATTTGGATGTTCAAAGTGCTTGTAATAAAGTTCCAGTTAACTAAGAAGCGAGACAACATCTATCCTATACTACTTTACAAACAGCATCAATGTTTCTTTTTCAGTTGTCCTACTGAAAAAATACATATTGATGCCCTACAGATTTCGGACTATTCTGGAGTAAAAAGAAGTGCATTGCAGAACAAGCCAGGCATTACAGAGCACTTGCAATTTTCTTCTACCATGTTCCATCACCTCTGCTGACCAACTGTCACAGAAATATCACAGAAAAACAAAATTTACTTTCTGAAATACACATCTAACACCTTTATTGGTTGCTATAAATTCACATGTGATCAAAGGGGAGTCAAAATATAACAGCTAAATATATATGTGTCATACATATTTTATCTTCCCTTAAATTTTGTTACTTTTTTCAATGCAGTATCACTACCAGTCTTTAATTAACATTGGTTCATATTATAATCAAAGATATGTAGATTTTCCTTCTTAGTTTATTAGAGCTGGATCAAGCTTTGAAGCAATACCACATTACCTTGAACTACATAAACCAGGGAATTAATAGCCTGCTATCCTGAATCCAGAACACAACTTTCAAAAATTAACAGCTAAACATAACCTTTTCTGTAAAGAAAAAGCAACAGATAAAACCTGACACCCCACCCAATGTACACACAAATAGTAGAAAGGTATAGAATACAAACATAACCGATACCTTCTGCATCAGGTGCAAAGACCCTAGCTCCATGGTCGTCAAAGGGAGGTGTGGTTTTCTTTTGGAAATATGGAGTTTCCTTCACCTGGGATATTCAATTGAAAGTTAAAGTTAGCACAGGTGATAATTATATACAAAGAAAAAATAAATACTTTTTATGAGCAAATAAAATGTTGTCTATTTTTTACTTCAGGAAAAAGATATAATTGGAAGAACAAATTAAGAATGGGCTCCTGAGTAGTAAAGAAAAACCAAGGAAAAAACCATACATTTGTGGATGAACATTTATTAAGCAAGGCTTATGAACAGCCAGTAAATGTTAAAACAATGGTGACAGGCTGCAAGGAAACCAGTGACCCACAAGTGGCTATTACTGATCTGCCCACAATCACTACAACACTGGAGACCTCAAGAAAGTAGAGCAAAATCAGCCAGGACATCTAACATGTTGCCTGTAATATGTTGTCTGTAATATCTTGCAGAGTCAAGATGTGTCTCAACTCTACAAAAAGAGTTGAGAGAAAAGACGTGAGGCAAAATAAACATGCCATAAAGACAGTGGATGAGATAGAAATAAAATATTCATTTCAGAAAGGGGAAATAGAAGCTATGATGGAAAATGTTGCCTTTGTTCTAGCTTTAGTAATTTTTTGAGATAAGTAAGAAATTAATTTATGTTTGAAAGGCAAAGACTAAGTAAATCAAAGATAAGGAAACCACTGCTTTACCTTTGACATAGGCCATGTTCTACTTCTGATAATTAGGTAAGAGAATATTAAGCATTTTGATGCATCAGTTAGTTAAAACACATTCCCATCTAACAAAGTAGAGAGAGGAAGGCAATTGCTAAGACACTTAAGATAATCTGTTTTAACTTTAAAAATATATCTTTGAGGGTAAGCAAATAATATAATTTAATGCTATGATGATAGATATGCAAATAAAATAATATTAAATCAAGATCATGGTAGCAGAAATCATGGTAGCAGGAAGTTTATTGTGTGATTATGCACATCATTTGTGATTGATCAATGAACATATCAATTAGTTGGCTAAAGAAATATTAGCAAATGTCCACAGACTATGCTAATTTTAGTATAAAAGCTAGCTGTCAACTAAAAATCTTATGACAGCATATTTATGCTACCACTGTTTAACATATTTCTAACCTAGTCTGTGTCATTATTTGCCTAATAATACAAAACAGACTAGTGATTTTCTGTAAACAGGGTTAAAAAGTAACTCTTGTTCTCCAAAATGCATTCCTTGGAAATACCACATTCTGTTTTCCTCATTTCTGTAGATATAATCTATTCTGATGATAATGCAACAGTTGACTACTTTTCAGCATGAAGCTGCAAATGAATCCATTAAGTTATCACATACATACCTGAAATATTTCATTGATATCCACTGGGAGAGCAAGGCCTATGTAATCATCAGAGCTACCATAGGTAGCATTAGAAACCATGGAGCAAACAGAGGAGGAACGCTGAAGTGTGTTTTGGTTAATAGGACTTAAATCTTCTTTATCTAATGAAGCATAACTTAAAGCTTTTGTGAACCTATAACATTGAAATAATAAATCACAATCTTGATAAATCTCTCATTCTGGCACATTACAAGTAAGGACTGCTGAGACAAAAACTATCCTCATCTTCCCACTGTAGAACCTACAGCTTATTACTCTGTCCAATTACAGCTATACGCTCATTTTTTTTGTTCTGTTTCATGTTGCACTGCATGGTTTGGCAGTTCCTTGAATAGAAATTTGTGATTTTTCTTTTTAAAGTCCTGGGACAGGGACTTGAAAGATCGCAGGATGGAACTTCTGCTTAAGGGGTTACCAACTCTGTAAAAACACAAATTTTCTCCAACTTACCAGGCTTCAAAGATTTACAGCCCAGACATAGTCAGTAAAGATTTAGGGTTTTAAAGTGCTAACAGAGCTTGAGCCTGTTAGGTACCAGAGTGCGAACAAGGAACATTTTTTTCCTGTATTCTGAAAGAGTCACCACTCACTGGGTCACCCAAGCATGGAAGAATTTACTTCCTAATAAAAAAGACACTCCTTAGGAACAGTAAGTTTTTATTATATTACTGCATATTAGTATACATTGGAAGGTAAGTAGAGTGAACATTTTATTTCTTGAGCTGAACTTTTTGCCCTGAAAATAATTTTCTATCATTTTTTTGGTTTAGATGGGCAATTAAAATGTCTTCTCATTCTTGACATCTTAACAGATTTATATCCAGGTAAAAATAAATTATTACGGTCTGACTATTAGGACATTATTATGTAATTATTCTATAATTACTCTCAATATAAATATATATATATATTAATCCTAAACATTTGTCCCTGTTTCTCTTGGAAAAGTTAACAGATATATCATTAGTAGTGATAAACAATGATAAGTTTTCATGAAATCATGTCTGAGAGTGATGGGGTGAGAGCCATGATAAGGATTTGAGACATGCACCTTAACATTTTTGGTTGGTCTTTAAAGACAGGTGAAAAATTTAGCCTCACAAAATAATGTGTGAAAAAAACCAAGCTTTTTAACCTTTTGAAAGAATGGAACAACTAGAAACATCAATGAAGTCAATTTACAGTTGGTACTTGCTATGAACACCTGAATTTGTGAATGAAGCATGAATCAAAGAAAATTTTCTGAAAACCGACAGAAGACAGACTGCCTTAGAAGACAAAAAAGCACAGAATATTTCTTTCCAATTTATTTAAACAGTAGTTAAAGACAATATTTATCTGGAATTAATAACATACTCTGAAATTTAAAGGACCACAATTATTCAGTGGAGATAATCAGCTGTAACCAATAAGAAAAATACATATATTAGTTAAATTTTAATCTTTCCAATTAATTACATCAGTAACCAAGACAATCTGATAATCTTTTGCAATATGTACATCTGCAATTTTTTAGTCTTCTCAAAGATATGCACACTCCAGCCATTTCAGTTCAAAGTTAAACAGGTCAGCTCAAATCCTTGCACCTAACCACTGATAAGAGAGATCATGAACAGCTAAGCATCAAGAATACTGTTAGTATTAGACTGCATGCTGAGTCTCAGGATGAAAGTTCCACCTCCCTGCTCAGGCAGGGTCATCCCAGAGCATGTGGCACAAGATTCTGTCCAGATGGTTCTGGAATATCTCCAGTGAGGGAGAGTCCATACCCTGTCGGGGCAATCTGTTCCAGTGCAGTCACTGCACAGGAAAGAAGTTCTTCCTCACGTTCAGGTGGAACTTTCAGTGCTTTCAAAACTTTCAATACTCATCTGAAAATCCAATCCACTAGCTAAAAACTGATTTGTAAGGAAAAGTTTGGAAAGTAGAAGAACTTTTAAGAGAAAATTGTTAAGCACTGTCTGTAGCTGCTGGGAAGAGTGCCAATGTCATGAACTAGATATATAACTATCCAAATAGTCTTCAGAGGAGTTAATATTACTCAAAAATAAAGAGGTGACATTGCAGTCTAAAAATAAATCCTATGAGTAAAATCTTTGTTCTGCTGTAGCTAAGAAGCCAAACTCACATTCACATCAGTGGTACCAGTATCTCACCACTGGCCTCAGTGCCACAATGGAAAGTAATATAGCATATTGGCGGGAGTCTGTCCTAAAACCTCACCAACCGACATTGAGAAAATGTCCAAAATACACTGTAATTGTATTTAAATATTTTTAAAAAAGTTAAACAGGAAGCAAATGGAATAGAAGGAAACATACTCCTTTATCACTAACAGAATTGAAGGGACTGAGGACAGCTATGAAAGTTGGACCTCTCTGATAGCATTTACAAAGTTCAGACTTCTCATTAGCCTATTCTCTTCCTAATATTGGAACTCCTTAGTAAAGTTATGAATCATCCTGCAACAACTGTCACTTTTAGATGAAGTTAGAAAAAAATATTAGAAATATACTTTTCTTATTTAATTGCTCTTATAGCTTTCAAGTAAGAAACAAACACATAATCTCTTACCGTCTTGGGGTCAACTGAGAATCCAGGCTGCCAGACTTCATGGTAATAGTGTCAGTAAACAGCACATCCTTTGCTGGAGATGCCAGGGTTTCTGAGTGAGACATTGAAGAATGCATCCTCTGCTGTTGTAAGCGTTTCAAAGTAGTATAGCCAAAGGCATCTCGAGAACTTGTGTAGCTAAACTTATAGTCAGCAAGACTTTTTATTGTAGCAAGAGAAGGAGCCTTAAGGGACTGGGCACTTTGAGGAAGTGTATGAGAAGACCCTGGCAGTACCAGGGAAACAGAGTGGGATTTTGAGAGATGCAGGTGGTTAGACTGTGGTGTTGAACAGTGACTTGGTTTAACTGTTTTTGTGCTTACCACAGTACTCAAACTTCCACAGTTAGTATCTATGTTTGTAGTGTCCACACCTACAGTCTCCCTCGAAGGACTAGAGCTCATTGAGTTTATGCCACTTGTTGTGCTATCTGTATTAAAACTTAAGCTATGACTCTTAAAATGTGTTTGTGTAGTACCATCTCCTATTAGCCTTTCTCTGTTTGTGCTTTCCTGGTGAACTTTAAGACCTTTTGTCAGCTTCAGATCATTTTCTCCAACACTTGGGGTACTATCAGTATCTTCCATGTGTTTACTTTCAACAAAAGAAGTTTCTAATCCTAAAGTCCGGATTTTAGGAACTCTAAAACCATGGTTGAATTCTTCCCCAACAGGAAATCCTATGCTACTGGGAGGTTCTGTTACAGTACGATGTCGCCTCAGGTCTGATTTACTGTCAGATGTCAGCTTTCCTCCTTTCGGATCACTGCTACTTCTATATTTTTTATTAGGTAGAGTAAGAGAGTTCAGAATACAATTTTTCACAAGTCTGCTAGAAGAAAAAAAAGGAAAGGGACTATGGTCTTTGTCCTTTGAAGGTCCAGGTCTGTCATAAAATATTTGTTCTGCATCTTCAGTAATACCTAGGAAAAACATACTAGTGAAAGTACTACCAAAACGGTCATTCTCCATGATGAACATACCTGAAATTACATGAGACTTTGTCACTGAAAATTAACATTTCTTCAAAGTGTATGAACTATGTTACAAAAAAGTAAGCAATTCTATGAAAGCTACAATGGGAGACTACGTGTTTTACCATAATTTTAAACATTTTTTTCTGCAGAACTTAGTACTGCAAATTAAGTATCTTCAGGAGTACCTGTACTGAAGGTCTCATTGCTTCAAAAGAAAAGTCACACTATCTTATTTCAGTGCAAATATTCAGTTACTAGGATTACAACTGATACACTCCTTTAATGACATGTAAATACGGTATATTTCTGGATTTAAATTCCAAATATCAGCAGTAAGGCTAAAATGTATTAGATACACAAAATATACAATAATTTAAATACAACAATACTGTATATATATATATGCATGTGTGTGTGTATATACACAGAATATATATTTTAAATATTCCTTTATTCCTTTGAGGACAAATAAGTAAATGTATCTTTATACCTAAAGTATGGAGGTTTCTGCAGGCTATTAATACAAGCTGCCATAACTTAACATAAAAAACTAGTAACTTACCCTAATGTTAAAATTTCTTATTTCTACACCAAATATAAATTTAAGACAGTCTTCTCTTCCCTCTCACTTGATTTACATCTCTCTGAATGCATATAACTATCCCCTGGTTTGTACTTTTCTTTCTTGCAATAACACCTTTAAACTATTTGCCTGAACCTCATCCTGCCAAAAAGCCAGTAAGAACACCAAAATGTTGGTTTGTGGTAGGTTTCTTTTGTTGGTGTTGCTTGTTTGTTTGGGGTGGGGTTTTCTTTTTTTTTTTGGTTGATTGTTTTTTTTTACTGTTACTTACTTGAAGGTGTAGATTCACTTTCACTGTTATGCCTAGAACTGGTGGACTCAGAGTTCAAACTAAGAGTACTGGGTATAGAAGAAAGTTCGGTGCAAAGCTGCTCCATGTCATCAGGGACCACTGGCCAAGGTTGTCTATGACTGTGTCTCACTGCATCCCAGTTATGATGCTTCAAAATGTCACATCCTTGTTTAGTTTTGGCTATTAGACCAAGCGTGTAGACACAGGTTCTGTATTTAATGCATATATAGAAAAAAAGAGTAACAATAATAACATCTAACTAAACTTATTTCTCTCTTGAAGGGAAACAGTTTCAAAAAAACTCAGTAGAAACTTCGCAAAATCATCAAATAGCTTTTTGTTCCTATTTTTTATTTGTAAATCAATGGAAGCTTAAGAAATGCACTAAAATACTTGAGAACAATATACTATTAAAAATAATTACCACAGGAGCCTGATACATAAAGTAGAAAAGCACCTTTTTTTAAAAGACAAACACTAATGCAGCAGCATTAGGCAAAAGACCATCTGTTTATGTTTTCTTTTAAAGATTCAAAAGATACTGAATAAAAATGACAATAATAAATTGATAACAAAGAGATAAGTAGCAAATATTTTAATTGTTTTTTTAAAAAGGAATAAAGTACTATATATCTTTTTCATAGTTTTCATTTACTTACTGCCTGTTCTTTTAGACCTCCTATACAATTCTGAGATTGATCAATTAGCTTTAATAACTGATTTCCATGTAAGTGGCAAAACTATATTCACATAAATTAGGTAAGGCTATTTGAAAACCTGCTAAAACTACCATCTGTAAATTTTATGTGTAAATCAGATACACATACCCTCTAATGGAGAGAATCCCACAATGTTGTGCAAGTGCCATTATATCGGGAATTACATTGTCCTCTTGAAGCAAGTTAAGACCCCAATTTGATGATCCAATATTGCCCTGGAATAAAGCAGTTGGTCAAATAATGAGAGATTTCAGCACCCCTTTTTGGCATTTCATATTCATGCAGATCCAAAAAAGGACTCAGGACTCTACATATAATACCTAAAACTGGTCGCAGTTAACTATTACATATTCCTCATTTTACCAATTCTACTACAGCCAACAATATGATCTTGAATTACTCATTTTACATTCTTCTTAAACAGACATTTTGTTACATACCTACAATATCTTCCAATAATAGTCATCTTAGACAGATGTTCCAAATTAAACTTTGGGGAACACAAGAAAGAGGCAGACTAACAGTTGAGGTGGCAAAGCAACTTTAGAAATATAGCTTGGATAGACAAGGACACTACGTTTTCCACATATTATCCCAAGTACCAGGAATGTCATGACCATATATATTCACACACATCAACAGTGGCAGCCAACTTTCTTCCGGAGAAATTGAATTCTGGAACACCATAGTAAATATCTTAAAAATAGACCACAGCAAGTAGCAATCGCTAGTTCCATAGTGTAGTGGGTTTCTGTGGCTGGGTTTTGGTAGTGGGGGGGCTACAGGGGTGGCTTCTGTTAGAAGTTGCTAGAAGCTTCCCCTGTCCAGTGGGGCCAATGCCAGTTGGTTGCAGGATGGACTTCCTGCCGCTGGCCAAGACCAAGCCAATCAGGAGTAATAGTAATGCCTCTGTGATAACATATTTAAGAACAGAAGGTACTGCACAGAAAGAATTCCAGCCAGAGAAGAGCAGAGTGAGAACATGGGAACAAGGTAGACACCAAGGTCAGTGCAGAAGGAGGGGAGGAGAGACCCACCTGCAGCCCATAGAGGAGCCCATGCTGGAGCAGGTGGATGCATGAAGGAGGCTGTGACCCTGTGGGAGGCCCAAGATGGAGCAGGGTCCTGCTGGAGACCTGCAGCCCGTGGAGAGGGAAGCCCACACTGGAGCAGGTTTTTCCTGGGTAGGACTTGTGGCCCCTGTGGGGGACCCACCTTGGTACAGCTCATTCATGAAAGACTGCACCCCATGGAGAAGTGACCCACGGGACAGCAGTTTGGGAAGAACTGCTGCCTGAGGGATGGACTCACACTGGAGAGGTCCATCAAGGACTGTCTCCTGTGGGAGGGACCCCACAGGAGCAGGGTAAGGAGTCCTCTCCCTGAGCAGCGACAGAAACAACTGACTGTAACGCTCATTAACCATCCCCCCGCACCACTGGGGGTGGAGGAGGGAGAACATGGAAGGAAGGAGGGGTGGGGGGAAGGTGTTTTTAATATTGTTTTATTTCTCACTCTTTTGCTTTTATCCTGTTAGTAATAAATTTAAGTACTATCCCCACTTTGAGTCTGTTTTGCCCGTGAAGGTAATCAGTAAGTGACCTCTCCCAGCTGTTATCTCAACTCATGAATCCTTAGTTGCTTTTTCTCTCTCCTCTGTCCAGTTGCAGAGGGAGAGTGACAGAGTGGCTTTAGTGGATACCTGGCATCCGGCCAAGGTCAACCCACTACACATAGTAATAGTGTTGCTACATGTGGCAATCTGTTCTTTTTATTTGGTTTAAAACAACAACGACAACAAAACTCAAACATGCCATCTCCCACAAAAAAAAAAAAAAAAAAAAAGAAAGAGAAAACAACTATTAAAAAACTCTGAACAAAATAGGAGCAGTGAATAATTTTAATGTGAATGTCCAGTTAAGGTACTTTCCACTGACTTAGATAAAAACCCTAAATAATGATTTTACAGGATTTTGTTTAGTCATTTCAGAATCGAGTCATAACAGAACTCAAACAGCTGGAAAAAGATTGTAAATCTATTATTAACCAAGGCCCAAAGGGTTGCTTTCAGCTCCTTAATTCCTTCCCACTTATCCAGCACTGGGGAATGAACAGTGTAACTTAGATCTGTAACAATATTCTGAAGGAGAAAAATATAAGAAAAAAAAATACTCAGTTGAAAATGAAAAGGAGGAGACCTCAGTAAAACAGGTTCTCTTGCAGTTTTACTAAAGTGTTAATTTAAAGTATGTACCCTAAAATAAAATAGTGGTAGCTCTAGCATAAAACCCATACATTAACAGAAATGATAATATAGGTCGAAAATTTTAATGGTATCACTGAATGCATCAGGTTAATTCAGATTTTATAAAGATAACAGGTTCATCAGATTAATGCGCTACAATATATAAGCTTTCTCTTGAACTTCATTTTTAATCTTAGGATTCACATGTCCAAGGTGTGTCAGAGACTGAAATGGTTAATGATTTACACATTCTAGGACTGCCAGGGGACTTTTGCAGGCTGGGAAGAGGCGACTGTTGGCCCATCAATGCCCATTTCCCCCGTCAATCCTGAAAGGTGGGAAAAACTCTTTTACCATGCCCCTCACAGAAACTCTGCGCAGGCCCAGGAGGCTCGTGGCATGGCCCGTGACACTATCCATGGATATAATAACTCATAACTTCTTTGAGTGTGTGGGCTTCCCTTCCCCACCCCCAACAGATCAAGACCACCACTTCAACTGACAGACATGGAAGCTGCAACCAAGTTTCATCACTGGACCCCGTGGGCGATGACTATATACATCTTTCCACTCTCATCTTTTCTTTCCCTTACTCTCCCTTACCCTTATCCTGTCTTTCCTTTCTCTCCCTAATGCATTTTCCCTAAAGGTTATCTTTATGCCATATTGCTATAGATGATAGATATAGATGATAACACCCAAAATGGCAACATACCTGTTTACCTTTGAAACAAAATTGTTCTAAAATAAACCCTACAGATATATGTTTTCAAACACCGATTATTTAGTGTCGTTTCACTCTAATGCACCCCAAAGGATTTGTTAATAAGAACCTGGGTTACCCCCCTGCTTTCTGGGGAGGGTCGTAACAGGGTGACAGAATGTAAGTTCTGGTAAAATAAAAAAATATATTCTCCCTATGAGACAGAGCAGTGAGTGGTTTCAACTGCACCAAGTTTCTTTTTTTTTCCTATCATGTTTGCTAAACACAGAGTAAATCTTTGTTAGTTGTTGACAATGCTGTTGCTTTAGAATTCCAGACCATAAACCCCAGAAAATGGCAGATACCTTTCCCTAACATCTAAGCAGATGTACTTCCAAATTACTCCTCAGTCAGTGGAGCTGCCCATGCAAGTATCTGTCAGTTCAGTATTTCTGTATTCTTTCTGGTATCATCCTCTCCAAACTGACTACTATTTTCATCTCACAAATATTTTAGTTTCTGGAAGATGTTTGTAATTTTGCCAATTACAGTAGCTCAAAAATACCACTTATACCACTAAGAATACAGTTAATATCAGAATATCCAGAATGTTTTATCCTTTGGAATATCTTTTTACGCTTCGATCTTCTACTGGGGGCACAAACACCAGAAACACTAAACACAAACATTTTGTCTGATAGATGACATTGGCTATATTATGTACACTGAACATTGCCAAAGGGTTCTTCAAAAGGTCAGAACTTTGCCTTTTTGTCAAGTAGTAGTCAATGACTTTTTCTCCTCAAAACTCTCATCAGTTCAGTTTCCACCATAAGAATGTATGCAGATGGGCACATTTAAAATAAAAAAATAATTTCTTAAGGAAGTAAATAAATACAAAGTATGAAATCTTCAGTGGTTCATGCAAATGTAAATTCATTTCTGCTGGTTGAGACAGTCCATTGTATTTGTGCTTTTCTTCTTTTAGACCAAAAATACATATCACAAAGGAAGTCAGACTCTAAGAGGTTCAAATAGTAAATTTTCCTTCTTTTCTAGTATACTGATAGTAAAAGATTCATTTACATTTGTGACAAACAAACAAGATTTAATTTCTTAAATGTGTTATCATAAATACTTTTTCTTAAGAAAAGAAAATATTGAAGGGATTCTTAGCTTTGAACTTTCCTAGAGATCACTAAGGTTAGAGACCTGTTATACCTGACTGCACACTTAACTCTGATATTGAGGACTACTGACCCATATCAGTGCACATATTTTATAAGTAAAACTGTAACCTTTCTCATAAGTCAGTGCTAGGCAGTTGAGAACACATATCCTAGTAATTTCTATTCTTTTACACTTCAAGATACTTTAAAAAATAGACAGTTACTTAATCTCTACTGTTTCCCTAGACAATGTTGCTAGATCCATGCATGAATGTGAGACTGGGAAATAAAAACATTAGAACTCAAGTAGCCATAAGTTACTAACATAGGCTGAGACTGTAAAACATCACAGATGTGAGAAAGTATCAGTGTTTCTAGCAAGAAAGATTTCATTTGAGTACTTACATTTCTGAGACTGCATGATATCCCTTAGCTTTCTCCAAGGAGTTCTACCTTGACATCTGTCAAGGTTTGGCATTAAATACTCATGGCAATAGCAGTGAGGCCTATTAAAATTCAGATCACGATCTCTAACCCTTTTCACAATCCCAAGCAGCCCAGAATTGTAATGTGCAAACTTCCCCTCCTGGTGGGATGTGGGAAGGGGAGGGGGGGAAGAAATAGAAAGAAGTAACAGCGAGAAAACTTGTGGGTTGAATCAAAAAGTTGAATAATTTAAAAGAAATTAAAAAAAAAAAAGGAAAATAAAAAAGTGAAAAAAATAAATGACAAAGAGACAAAGACAGATGAAAAAAACCCCAAAACAACAACAAAGAAAAGTGATGCAAAAGGAAACAATTGCTCTCCACCCAACAACCAATGCCCAGCCAGTGCCCAAGGAAGCAGCCCCCCCACCAACCTCCCCCACAGTTTTATTGCTGAGCATGACACCATATGGTCTGGAATATCTCTTTGGTCAATTGGGGTCAGTTGTCCCAGTTGTGGCTCCTCCCAACTTCTTGTGCACCCCCAGCCTACTCATTGGTGGGGTGGTACAAGAAGCAGAAAAGGCCTTGGCTCTGAGCAAGCCCTGCTCAGCAATAGGCAAAGCATCCCTGTATTATCAACACTGTTTCCAGCACAAATCCAAAACACAGTCCTATACTGGCTACTATGAAGGAAATTAACTATTCCAGCCAAAACCAGTGCAGGGCTCTACAAGCTTTCTTAATTTATAAGGTGCTGGAGAGTGACATCTATTCACATTTGAAGTCGTCCCGGTTCCAGCCAGGACAGAGTTAATTTTCTGCAACAGCCATAGGGGGGTGTGGTTGAGGGGGCATGGCTAGGAGGTTATTCTTATACCACCTCATGTCATTGCCGGGGAGTAAGGGATTCTCACTTCCAAGGAGAAGGGCATTCCCTCCGGTTGGGAGAAAATATGGTGGGGAAGACCCAGTCAGTATTGTCACAGGTTTTCCTTGTAAATAATTTCTTCATCTTATGCCTTTTGTTATTCATATTGTTGCTGTTACTGTTCATTTTCTTATCTCATTGCTGTTTCCAGTAAATTGTTCTTATCTGAACCAGTGATCTTTGCCATTTCTTCTTCCAAATGGAGGGGGGGGAGGAGTGAGTAGCAACCTAGTTTTAGCTGGAGTACTAAATTGGAGAATACAATTCCTGGAGCACAACTAAGTACAAGAATTACAGAATCATAGAATCATGGAATCTGCTGAGTTGGAAGGGACACACAAGGATCATCAAGACCAACACTTAGCCCTGCACAGGACCATCCCCAAGAGTCATATCATGTGCCTGAGTGTATCATCCAAACACTTGAACTCTGGCAGGCTTGGTGCTGTGACCACTGCCCTGGGGAGCCGGTTCCGGTACCCAACCATGCTCTGGGTGAAAAACCTCTTTCTAATATCCAACCTAAACCTGTCCTGACACAACTTCAGGCCATTCCCTTGGGTCCTGTCACTGGTCCCCACAGAGATCAGTGTACACCCCTCCTCTTCCTCTCATGAGGAAGTTGTAGACTTCAATGAGGTCTCCCCTCAGTCTCCTCCAGCTGAACAGACCAAGTGCCCTCAGCCAGTCCTCATACGACTTCCCCTCAAGGCCCTTCACCATCTTTGTTGCCCTCCTTTGGATGCTCTCTAAAAGCTTCATATCTTTCTTATATTGTGGTGCCCAAAACTGCCACAACAATCAAAGTGAGGTTGCACCAGTGCAGAGTAGAGCGGGACAATCACCTCCCTCTACTGGCTTACCAAAATTATGGCACTTCATACATACAAATGAGTTTGCAGAGAGTCAACAACCAATTCCACAATTATTTCAGTGAATTTGTTAAAAAGGGAAGGAAAGAAGGAAATACTTCACATCTGACTAACCTGAATAATCTCAACAGATCAACATGCATTTCAATATCCCTAGAGAAGTAACAGCCTATAAGTTAGCAAAAATATTGCCTAAAAGCCAATAGGAATGAGACCAAGCATTTACAATCAATTATAAAACTAAAATAATGTATGGAGAGTTTTATTCTAGTCATGGCAATGACGCATTTTTCTTAATGGGTCTTGTATTCCTATTTACTTCCTAACAGCATAAGCTAATTCTATCATCATGAGATCTAGATTTAACTTCAACTAGCAACAACCAAGACCAACTGTTCTCCAGGTACCCAGCCCCCTGAACTGGAAGACAGAGACAGGGAGTAGAATGAAGACCCCATAATCCAAGTGGAAATGGTCAGCGACCTGTTACACCCATGAGAAACACACAAGTCTATGGGGCTTCACTCGAGGGTACTGAGAGATCTGGTGAAAGAGCTCATTGAGCCACTTTCCATCATTTACCATCAGTCCTGCTTAACCAAAGAGGTCCCAGGTGACTGAAAGTTGGCAAATGTGACACCCATCTACAAGAAGGGTTGGAAGGAGAATCTGGGGAACTACAGACCTGTCAATGTGACCTCGGTGCCAGGGAAGGTTCTGGAGCAAATTGTCTTGAGTGCCATCACATAGCACGTGGGAATCAGGTCCAGCCAGCATAGGTTTATAAAAGGCAGGTTCTTCTTGACCAACCTGATCTCCTTCTATGACCAGGTGACCTGCTTAGTGGATGAGGGAAAGGTTGTGGACGTGTCTACCTGGACTTTAGTAAAGCCTTTGGCATTGTTTCCCACAGCAGTTTCCTGGAGAAACTGGATGCTCATGGCTTGGACGGGTGTACTCTATGCTGGGTAAAAAAACCAGTTGGATGGTTGATGGTTGGAGAGTGGTGGGGAAAGGAGTTACATCCAGTTGGTGGCCTGTCATGAGTCATGTTTCCCAGGGCTCAGTACTGGAGTCAGTCCTGTGTAATATCTTCATTAATGATCTGGACGAGGGGATAGAGTGCACCCTCAGTAAGTTTGCAGATGACACAAAGTTGGGTGGGAGTGTTGATGTGCTGGAGGGCAGGAAGGCTCTGCAGAGGGACCTGGACAGGCTGGATCAATGGCCTGAGGCCAGTTGTATGAGGTTCAATAAGGCAAAGTGCCAGATGCTGCACTTGGGTCACAACAACCCCCTGCAGTGCTACAGGTTGGGGGCAGAGTGGCTGGAAAGATGCCCAGCAGAGAAGGATCTGGGGGTGCTGGTTAACAGCAGCTGAACATGAACCAGCGTGTGCCCAGGTGGTCAAGAAGGTCATGGCATCCTGGCTTGGATCAGGAATGGTGTGGCCAGCAGGATTAGGGAAGTGATTGTCTCCCTGTACTCAGCACTGGTTAGGTTGAACTAAAAGTACTGTGTTCAGTTTTGGGTCCCTCATGACAAGAAAGAAACTGAGGTGCTGGAGTAAGTCCAGAGAAGGGCAACAAAGCTGGGGAAGGGTCTGGAGCACAAGTCCTGTGAGGAGCGGCTGAGGGAGCTGGAGTTGTTTAGCCTGGAGAAAAGGAGGCTCAGGGGAGACCTTATTGCTCTCCACAACTAACTGAAAGGAGGTTGTGGAGAGGTGGGGGTCGGTCTCTTCTTCCAAGTAACAAGTGATAGGACAAGAAGAAATGGTCTCGAGTTGTGTCAGGGGAGGTTTAGACTGGATATTAGGAAAAATTTCTTCACCAAAAGGGTTATCAAGCATTAGAAGAGGCTGCCCAGGGAAGTGATAGAGTCACCATCCCTGGAGGTTTTTAAAAGATGTGTGGATGTGGCGCTTAAGGACATGGTTTAGTGGCAGACTTGGCAAAGTTTTGAAAAAGATGGGTAAATACAATGAAATAATTTGAGACTTAAGAATGCTGGTCATCATTTCCGTAGTAATTTCTGTCTTAACCTAAAAATGGACTTCGAGAGAGAAACAGTTTTTTAACCTGTCAGAGATGTCTATGTGGCAAGAGACTGTTCTGAGTGTTCTGAGATGCCTGTCACCATGGTAAGACTGGGAAAAGCATGTCTATTTACCAACTTGCCTTTTTTCATTTCTGAGATACTCAGTGTTGGCTCAGAAGTGAAGTGTCCATCCCTTCTCAACAGCTGTTAAATATGCATTACCAAAAAGATCTTGCTGCAAATAATTTGGAGAGTGTTTTGAGAAATGATGTGGCAATTCCCAAAACAATGTCTCAAAACAAAGTCCCCAATGTCTCAAACTTCTGCAAGTGAATGATAGTCTCTAATATAAAATTATACAGGTTATGTTGCCCAACCGGCCACGCCGCCGGGCAGGGGGCTGGCTCCCGGCCCTGGCGGGTCATGCCGGGCAGGCTCCTGGTGGCCACCACGCGGAGCGGGCTCCTGGCGGCCGCCCCAGAGGAGGGGAGTGGAGAGGAGGAACTTCAGAGCGCACAGAGGTTTGCCAGACCAATTTGGTGGAGGGAGAGGGAGTTTGGTAGGCCGTGGGGTCTCAGTGGGGAGGAAGACTGTGTACCCCTATGAGGTTGCGAGCTATGCTGGCGATGATACATGCCGTCCGCAGGGTCTCTCATGCCAGACAGGTCAAAAACGTAGGGCCAGATACAATACATCCTTAGGCAAAATGGGCTCACTAGCCTTCTGGCAACCATCCTAGGAGAAGGAAAACTCTAATCCCAAACTGGGGCAGATGGAGCTCGCTTAGCCCTGTAAGGTCATCCATCTAAGAGAAGGTCACTCTAATCAAACCTACGTCCTGAGGACCTCGCTGCCACCGTCCAAGCTCGCTCGGCCCTGGCAGCGAACCTTAGGATTAAAGGATGGGTTCAGTTCCACGCATACTGCATCTCACCTAAAAAATCCATTGCACAGGCTTGAAGGCTTTACCCACATTCACAAAGTCCTGTAGCGACGGGTGAGGGTCAAAATGGCAGGTGAAAGATGCACTGGAAGCCGCAGACCCAACCCTGCATGCAGGCGGTTCAGGATATTGGTCATTTGAGACTGACCGGAGATGACAGTCTCTTGGGGCAGCACCCTGAACGACCAAGTAGCCTTTTCAAGGACAGCACTGCTGGTTCCACTCGGAGAGGGGTCTAGAAAAGGTGGCCTAAACAAAGCTCATCTCCACCTTCACCTGGTTGGTTAACCCCAGGTCAATGGGTATCTTCATCCAATGCGGTCGCACAAAGATCAAAAGACAAAGGCATACACCTGCCTCCAAAGGTGCACCCAAATTAACTCTAACATGCTTGAACATCAGAACCATGCTCGATTCTGCAGATAGCGGACTTCCTGAGCATCACTCTGCCCTAATTGCCCATGAATTGGCACGTCTTAACATCGACATTGCTGATCTCAGTGAAGTTTGCCTTCACGAGGAAGGCAACCTTAGAGAACAGGGTGCCGGTTACATACTCTTTTGGTCAGGTAAACCAAGAACTGAAAGGCATCTCTCAGGAGTCGGCTTCATGATCAAAACTCTATTGTTCCTAAACTCGAAAATCTGCTGACAGGTCATTCTGACCAAATTATCTCCCTACACCTTCCACTCCACAACAAGGAACATGTTGTCCTCTTTAGTATATATGCCCCAACTCTCCAAGTTGACCCTGCTGAAAAAGATAAACTTTACACTGACCTGTGCCACCTTACCAAAAAGGTGCCTGCAGAAGATAAGATCATTATCCTCGGTGATTTCAATGCCAGAGTAGGAAAGAATTTTGAAGCCTGGAAAGGAATATTAGGCAAGCATGGTGTTGGAAACTGCAACGATAATGGTCACCTTCTGCTAGAATTCTGTGCAGAGCAGCAGCTCACCATCACTAATACTATCTTTCAGCAGAAAAATAGTCTGAAGACAACCTGGATGCACCCCAGATCTAAGCATTGGCACCTCATCCATTATGCCTTGGTGCGACGGAGAGATGTCAGCGATGTCCTCCATACCCGCGTGATGCCTAGCGCAGAATGCCAAACAGACCATCGGCTTGTGCGCTGTAAACTCAACTGCAATCTTAAATTCAAACCTAAAAGGGGCAGTATCCAAAGGAGAAGACTCCAAGTTAACAATCTCCACTCAGCCACAGTGAGAGACAGATTCCAGGCAAACCTTCAAAACAGGTTCAAAAACCTTTCCATAGATTCTACAGATGCCTCTCCTGAAACACTTTGGCACCATATTAAAAACAGCATCCTGCAGTCCTCTGAAGAATCCTTAGGGTTCTCCTTCAAGAAGAACAGGGACTGGTTTGATGAAAACAATCAAGAGATCCAGGAACTGTTGAGGAAGAAGAGAACTGCCCACCAAGCATATCTTGCACTGCCATCCTGTCGTGCGAGAAAAACAGCCTTTCGTCTTGCATGCAGCAAACTCCAACAGAAACTCCGTGACATCCAGAACAAGTGGTGGATCAATCTAGCTGAAAAAACTCAATTATGCGCAGACACAGGTGATCACAAAGGATTCTATGAGGCCCTGAAAACAACATATGGGCCTACATACCAAGTCCAAAGCCCTCTACTCAGCGCCGATGGTCAAACGCTTCTGACAGATAAAAAACTCCATTCTGAACCGTTGGTCTGAACACTTTCAGACTCTTTTCAGCACCAACTGTGTAGTCCAAGACACAGCAATTCAGTCCATCACACAACGACTGGTGAAGTATGAATTAGATACTGCCCCCACTTTAGGAGAAACCCTTAAGGCCATAGAGCAGGTGAAAATTGGCAAAGCAGCTGGGGTTGATGGAATTCCGTCTGAAGTCTGGAAACGTGGGGGCCAAGCACTCCATGCTAAATTTCACAAGTTTGTGGTGCGCTGTTGGGAACTAGGTGAACTACCATCAGACCTTTGTGATGCAATCATCACTTTGTATAAGAAGGAATTAAATCAGATGGCTCAAATTACCATGGTATTACTCTGCTCTCCATTGCTGGCAAGATCCTGGCAAGAATACTTTTGAACAGATTAATACCCGCCACAGCAGAAGGAATTCTACCTCAAAGCCAATGTGGTTTCAGAGCCAACAGGAGTACCACAGACATGTTATTTGTTCTCAGACAACTGCAAGAGAAGTGTAGGGAACAGAACAAAGGTCTCTATGTAACCTTTGTCGACCTTACCAAGGCTTTCGATACTGTGAGCAGAAAAGGTCTATGGCACATTTTGGAACGTTTAGGATGTCCCCCCAAGTTCCTTAAAATGATCAACTCACTCCACGAGGATCAGCACGGCCAAGTCAGATATGGCAATGCACTTTCTGAGCCCTTTCTGATAACTAATGGTGTGAAACAAGGTTGCATTCTCGCACCAACTCTATTCACAATCTTTTTCAGCATGATGCTCCAAAGGGCCATGGTAGACCTCGATGATCAGGACGGTATCTACATTCGATATCGTACTGATGGAAGCCTATTCAACCTAAGGCGACTGAAGGCCCACACCAAGACCTTAAACTATCTTGTCTGGGAGCTGCTTTATGCTGATGACTCCGCCCTTGTGGCCCACACAGAAATAGCTCTGCAGCGTTTAACATCCTGCTTTGCAGATGCTGCTGAGCTCTTTGGGCTGGAAGTCAGCTTAAAGAAGACCGAAGTTCTCTATCAACCTGCACCTCAGGAAGTCTTCCATCATCCACATATCACCATTGGCCAATCAGAGCTCAAATCAGTTCAGCAGTTTAATTACCTAGGTAGCCTCATCTCCTCAGATGGTAAGATTGCCAGAGAGATAGACAACAGGTTAGCAAAGGCATATAGTGCCTTTGGAAAGCTTCATAAAAGAGTTTGGCGAAATAAACACTTGAAGAAAAGTACAAAGATCAGTGTTTACAGAGCCATTGTGCTGTCTACTCTTCTATATGGGTCCGAATCGTGGGTCATCTACCGCCACCACCTGCGACTCCTAGAACACTTCCATCAACGCTGTCTCCACACAATCCTAAACATCCACTGTGACCAATACGTCTGTTCTAGAACAAGCAGTAGTTACAAGTATTGAGGTCATGTTGCTGAGAACACAGCTGCGTTGGGCAGGACACGTCTCAAGGATGAAGGACTAAGATCATGCTTTATGGTGAACTTGCCACTGGTTACCGGAAGAGAGAAGCCCCAAAGAGAAGATACAAGGACTCCCTGAAACAATATCTCAGCCTTGGCCATATTGATCAACATAACTGGTCTACTCTGGCCTCCAATTGGGAGGTCTGGAGACACACTATCTTTAATGCTGTTGATGCTTTTGAGAAAGCATGCAGGATCACTCTTGAGGAGAAAACACAATGCAGAAAGAATCGTACCCTGCAGAATATATCTCCTAAGGAGTCTTTCTGTTGTGCCTTTTGCAACCGGACGTGTCTATCTCGTATTGGCCTTTATAGCCACCAATGCGCTTGTAACAAACGTGGGAAGAACCCTTCTCAAATCTTCGTTCGCAAAGCCTAGCCATGAATGAATGGATGTGGTGCTTAAGGACATGGTTTAGTAGCAGACTTGGTAGTGTTAAGCTAATGGTTGAACTTGATGATCTTAAGGCTCTTTTCCAACCTGAATGATTTTATGGTTCTATAAGCAGAGATGATAGGCATCTTGAAAAGTAGTATTCATTTCCCCAATTCCATGGATAAGACCTTACACAACAATCTGTGTTGAAAAGTCAGTATGTCACTACACTCCTGAAATATCTCCTGGAATAACAACATTTTATAAAAGGCCTGGGTAAATTAAAAGCATGCATGTGCAGAGGAGTTATCCAGTTCTAAATCCCTATTAACCTTTTTCAGCAAAATCGTAAGTAATGGGGCAAAAAATGTATTTGCATTAGCAATACAGGTATTCATACCCTTCCTCCTCCTAATTTCAAGAAACACACACACTTTATTCTTAGTATTTGTCCTAGTTTCAGCCAGGATCTTAATGTTATTCAATACCACCTCACGTCATTGCCAGGGGAGGGGGAAAGGGACCCTCTCTGTCTTCCAAGAAGGGTGTGGGTTTCCCCTTAGTCTCCTCTTCTCCAGCCGAACAGACCAAGTGCCCTCAGCCGCTCCTCATACAACTTCCTCTCAAGGCCCTTCACCATCTTTGTTGCCCTCCTTTGGATGCGCTCTAAAAACTTAATATCTTTGTTATATTGTGGTGTCCCAAACTGCCACAATATTCAAAGTGAGGTTGCACCAGCGCAGAGTAGAGCAGGACAATCACCTCCCTCTACTGGTTGGTGATGCTGTGCCTGATGCCCCCCAGGACACGGTTGGTCCTCCTGGATGCCAGGGCACTGATGACTCATATTCAACTTGCCATCGACCAGGACCCCCAGGTCCCTTTCTGTGGCACTGTTTTCCAGCATCTCATTCCCCAGTCTGTACATACATCCAGGGTTTCCTCATCCCAGGTGCAGAATCTGTCACTTTCTCTTGTTGAACTTCATATAGTTGGTGATTGCCCAGTTCTCTAATTTGTTGAGGTCTCTCTGCAGGGCCTCCCTGCCTTCAAGAGAGTCAACAGCTCCTCCCAGTTTTGTGTCATCTGCAAACTTGCTCAGTATCCCTTCCAGTCCTGTGTCCAAGCCATTTGTGAAGATGTTGAAGAGCACAGGGTCTAAGATGGAGCCCTGTGGAACCCCACTAGTGACGGGTTGCCAGTCCGATGTCACCCCATTCACTATTACCCTTTGTGCTTTTCTCATGAGCTGGCACAGTGCTGTGGTTTGGATTCAGGATGACAATAATGCCAATTGCTGCTCAGGGACAGACTGAACATCGATCAGTGGGTGGTGAGTAACTGTATTGTGAATTGTTTATTTCTCCGTGGTCTTCTTTCTCTCTCTCTCTCCCTCATTTTAATTACAATTATTATTATTAGCATTAGCATTAGTAGTATTATTATATTTTGTTTCTATGATTAAAGTGTTTTTATCTCAAGTCACGAGGTTTATTTTTTTTTCTTCAATTCTCCTCACTATTAGGGGTGGAGGGGATGGTGTGTGTGTGTGAGCAGCTACATGGTACTTAGTTGCTGGCTGGGGTTAAACCAGGACAACCCATTGTTTATTAAGCTGAACTACAAATAGGTGGAAATTGCATTTTTAGTTATCATCACTAATGGCAGCACAAGTTCTCAACTGCCTTCTGGCTCTGTATATGCTTGGGACAGTATGTTCACGCAGTATCTGCACCCCACTTCAAACCAGTCTGTTTACAGCTAGTGATACCTGTATTAGAGTTGAATATATTCCGTTTTGTTTCCTAGCCCTTTCCTGAAAAAAAAAATTAAAAGTAGGTCTTTATAGAACATTTGGACAAAGATCAACCCATTCCTACTTACATAAAGCTTCTGGTGCAATTACTGAACATTTGAAAATGTTTGGACTTATCTCTCAAAAAACAGAATTTAAGATCTCATACCTTAGATATGAAGATCAATAAATCTATCCCAAAATCTAAGACACAGTCACTAATTCATAATAAAATGTTTGAAATTATCTGTGGAACTGTATACTTCATTGAGGAGACTGTGACAGCATATCTGGACTGTTTTCTAATTGTTAACTACCTGCATTTGGAAGAAACTGGAATGTTGGAGTGCTCTTCCCCCTTGTACAGTCTCTTTTTATGAGGGAAAAATAACTGGGAGGTGCTGGAGAGAGTCAGTACCCATTGACACAAAATCTCAATAGAAACAACCAAATGAAGTTCCACTGTCTAAACTGCTTTTAACTGGCAGTCATCTAACAGGAGCCTTGAAGTCTAATAACACAGGTATGTGTCCTTGCAACATATGAACTTCTATTTCCTTGCTCAGACTAGGCATAAAACACCATTGAAGAAAGGATATCAGTTATCACATTCAGTAGGGAGTCTTACCCTCTTCTCTCAATGAATCATTACTTAAACCCTAACTATATTACTTTCAGACACCTTTCTTTACCTATAAGAATCATCATATCTTTGGTAATCTCAAAGAAATATCCTTGATTTCTTTCTTTTCCTCTCCCTAAATACAAGATATTTAAAGCTAGTGTCTACCTTATTTGCTCTTGTATTCACTCTAGAACATACTCTGGCTTGTCCAGGTGACAGAGGAATAGCTCTCCCTGAAGTACTGAAAGTTCTTTCCTAGTTAGATTTCAACTTAATTAGTCATTTCCCTGACATTAATTCTTGTCTACTATGTTACACCTGATTGATTTCACTTTTCTTAAAGGTTCAAGAGCTTCCTTTCCGAAGTCTGCATCTTATTTCCACTCATCTTCTTTGATTCAGTACAAATCTCAATGCCTATTTCTGAACCATCCCCTTGTTCCAGGAGCTATAGCTTTTACTCAGTTCCACCACAGTAACTTCAATCATTATCCAAACAGTATCTATCACTGGAAGGTTAACTTGCTTATTACTGGTAGAAAGGCACATTTATGTTTGTGAAAATAATGCCTTCACCACTGATTTAGGATGTCCATTGACCTAGACAATAATGTTATATTTGGTTTACACATTTAAAGACTTTACCCTCTTCCATATGAGAGAAACATGTTTGAATGACAATTTCTTAAGCACAAATACAAGGTATGAATTCCATAGTAAATTCAAAAGCTATGTGAGTAGAAGTTTCATTTATCTAAACAGAAAAAATAAAAACCTTTCTGCATATATGCTACCTTAAAAATGAATAACAAAATAAATGTCTAGTAGTAAATAACAATGGAACATAAGTTGAATTGAACTTACATCAGTAGCTGCTGTCAGGATTTTAGAAAGGGTCACTCTTGCTAACCCATCTCTGCTGTAATCCAAACTAGAAACAGTCAGTTTTAACAAGTGATCCTGGTTCTTCAAAGAACAAAGATTAAGAAGACTGGGGGAGGGGGAATAAAATTAGTATTTGAACACACTCAAACCCACTTATTTATTCAATTAATAATTTAAACTTAAGTACTCTGAATTAGATTTTCAGTTCTATAAACGCAGAAGAATACAAAATAAAGTCTCATATGAAATGGAGTGTCTTTAAACTGTTACAGCTGTTTTAGTCAAAGGGAGACCAAATAATGCACTAAACTACAAGAGAAATAAAAAACTCAAGCCAATATTTTTTATAATTGCTATGTAACAGTTTTTTCAGTGTACTTGTATTGGTGATTAAGTACAAAAATAAATTTTCATGAAGCTCTGAACAATTTCACATTCTAAACGTTCTGTGTATACAGATTGCCATAAGGTTAGTCCTAGATTTTATTTATTGTAAATGAAGTTTTCTGTACCCAGTAAAAACCTTGCATTCTAATAAGTAAAGAAAACAATTCAATTAAAAAAAACCCAACAGAGTATACCAAAAGACCTGAATTTTCTCTTAAAATAACTGTATTTGAAATAAACTGGCCATTGGCCAAATTACTCCCAGTAGAAGGTAAGTTTATTTGTACCCAAACAAAATTTTGAATTCTAGAGCTTCACTCACATATATTGGAGTGAAGCTTAGGTACAACAGGTATCATCACATTTTGCACACAGTATTATACCTACCAATTTGTCGGTTGTGCTTGTTTTGGTTTTTTAAAATCATTTCAATACAGTATGACCCTTTCTGATACTGATTTCTATGAGATAGGCATGGACAGGAATAAGTAAGCTATTTTGTAACATGATCACTCATATCTGTTCAGTAAGACAGACAGACCTCTTAAAAAACCAATCCAAACCCCCACAAATGAGGAGCTTTACTTGAAAAAAAATCAAAATAATTTTAAAGTTTTCAGTTTTATAGACAGTGATCCACATGTACAGTTTACAGGTTTGCAATTATACCTGTAAGCACAATTAAAACAAAATAAAAACACTCACCACTGAAACAGATTACATTTTTCAAGCATTTTCACTCCATGAGGGTGACAAGAGAGAGTACCAAAAAACAGAAAGTAGTGCTGGCTAAGGGTATTTAGTAACCCATTATTTTGAAGACTACACTCATTTCATTCTCGATGAAGAATTGAGCCAATTTACAATATCTTTAACCAATTCCTCCAGGTAACCTTGTCCATCCTAACAAAACAAAGAGTAATAGCATTTACTAGTAACAGAACTGTGTCTCTCTACTGAAATCCATTGTTTAAAATTTCTTAAAATGTACAAACACAATACAGATACAAAATAGAAATGCTGTTTGGCAAACACAATTGAGACTAAATGAAAAGGTTAAAGGCAAATAAAAGGAGTTTAGTTTGGAGACATCTTAGGACAATTCCATTCTTTCCAAGAAAAGGCTTGTTCAATGACATTTTCCTCTGTCCCAAGGCATAAAAGTCTGTAGTACACAAGAAGTAGGCAGAAAAACAAAGGATATACATAGAACAATCCCCCCTCCAAAAAAACCCCCCATAAAGTCCATCTCAACACAAACAAAAAAAAAGCACATCCAAACCTTAAGTTGTATTTAATAAAGTTGTATTTAATAAAACCCCTACTTAAACACAGTCGTCTCCCTAGTGTCTTATCGGATCATTACACTGATCATTTTAGGTTTGACACCCAAAGTCTACAGAAACCTTGTCATAGGTTTACTTGTTCTAAAAGAAACGAGCAGGAATTTTTCTTTCCCCTGCCCCACTGTAAAAGAAAGATGTTGAACGGGGGCAGGCTCTGTGGGGGAGGTGGGGAGTTTTTTGCTTTTCTCCTCGGGAAACGGCAAGGCACTCCCCTTTTGCTTTAACTCAGGCAAGGTGTGTTGGAAAAGCTCCGAGGTTGTTTTGTTCTCGGCCTAGTCATCTGGCTGTTTCCTGGCTCCAGTCTGCCTTTGTTTCCTGCTCCCTGTTCTGCCCCCAGCCCGGACCTGCTCAGACTTCATCGGAGAGGTTTGACCCATCTGCAGAGGAACTTTCTGGGGAGGAGGTCACCCTTTTCCCTCCTCCACTCCTGTGTTTGGCAGCAGTTTGTGCTCATCGACGAAGGGAGGGAAATCCTGGCCACAGTCAGCTGCAGACAGCATGAGTTTTGTGGGAAGAACTCGCCTTCTTTCCCCTTTTTCCCCTTCCCCTTCTTGGTGGGGAGGGAAATCTCCATTGTCAGTTTCTCCTGCACACTGGGCCCCCATGTGGCAACTGCCAGAGCCCAACAGCGCCCCTTGCTGACCAACACCAAGCAACTGCAGGCTTTGCTCCTCCAGTGATCCAACAGCGCCCCCTGCTGACCGTGGTTAGAATTGCGTCAAAAAGCAGAAAAGTATTGAACTGTTTCCCTTTTGGAGGGGGATTTTTTTTGGGTACAGGATTATTGTTTTGGTTGGTTTTGTGTTCTTTTGTTGTTCTGCCAATACACATATATCCTTTAATAAAGGGTTGTTATTTTTTCCTTTTTCCATACTTCCTCAATTAGAGCCTCTTAATTTCGAATTTACAATTGCTTAGAGGGAGGAGTTTGGTCTTCCTCATAACTCATCCTCCTTAGCAAAACACTTCAGTCTCATTAAACTGAGACAAACCTTTACTAAAATTAAGGGTTTTTTCCTCTAAGTGGCATATAGCAGCATTACTCATTCTATCTTCAGTCTTGTAGCTGAAAATTTCTTACCTCTTCTGATTCAAGAAGAAATTCAGTAAATTGACAACCCACCACAGTGAGCTGCTTAGCTTTGGCATAGTCCAGATCCAGGTTGGCATACAGTTTACTGCTAGGCTTGTAAAAATATAGCAATCTCCTTACAAACCTATGGAAAGTAAAAAGAATTTGTAAGACAAGGACAGTCACACATTTCAAAATGATGCTGGTATAAAAGATATTTTATCACTAAATTAGCTTATTGACAATAAATTTTCAAGGTATTAAGAGAGTAGCAGGTGTCAGTAATGAGTCTATCTAGACACAATTTCAGAGATGCAGTTGTACTATTTGTTATAAAGGGTTTCCTATGCCCTAGCATAGGATTATAATAACACTTAAAGTAAACAAAGGAACTCAAAATGCTCTATGCTCTATACTCTATGCTCTTAGAAGCCCTATCTTCCTTCTCATTTTCATGCTTATAATTTATTCTGTTGTAATTTATCCTGTGGTGAGTTTCAAAGACTATACTATCTAGACTTACAAAGAGCTAAAAAAGAGTCTGTAGTAATACTTATGTGACACGACTTTTCTAATGTTACTTTAAAAAAAAATATGTTCTGCCAGAAGAAGGCAATATTTATATAGAAACAGTATTCATTCACCTCACTTTAGCATTTCTGAAGCACAACACAGTGATTGCAAATGCAGACTCATTCAGACTTTCTGAAATCATGGTGAGCAATCAAGTTTGAACTTTGCACTGCAGGAATTAATCTACAGCAAAGAGCTTCTCCTGTCAACTCTTAGTAAACCATAAACACATTTGTGCTTTAAAAGAATACAGCATGCTCTGTCTGAAAGTAGATATATAAAGCATTAAGAAAGCATAAGTAAAGTACTACCTTTAGTTAAAAAAAATGAGAGTAGGCCACTATCCCAACTCTAAACACAGGACCAATTTATAAAGGAAATCTTTTAAATTTTGTCAAATGAAGTGTATTTTATTCTGGGTTATTAGCAATAAATATATTAGCTATATTAGCAAACAATTTATTTAGAATCATAGAATCATTAAGGTTGGAAAAGACCTCCAAGATCATCAAGTCCAACCTTTGACTGAATACCACCATGCCCACTAAATCATATCATGAAGTGCCATGTTGTTTTTTGAACACTTCAAGGGATGGTGACTCCACCATTGCCCTGGGCAGCCTGTTCCAATGCTTAACTTCTCTTTCAGTGAAGAAACTTTTTCTAATATCCAACCTGAACCTCCCTTGGCACAATTTGAGGCCGTTTCCCCTTGTTCTGTCCCTTGTTGTCTGGGAGAAAAGGTCACCCCCCACCTCGCCACAACCTCCTTTCAGGTAGTTGCAGAGAGAGCATGTATATGTGCACATGTACACATATACATGTGTATACATGGGTATATATACACTTAAGAATGTATATATGTGTGTATATACACGTACATGTGTATACACACACTGTACTAACTGTATCTCCATGAAATGAATGGATATATATAAAAAAATTCTTGCATTTCACTTTAACAACCATAATATCATCACAAAAACACTAACAGAAAAGAAATCAAGTTATGGAAGGACAAATAAATTTACTTTACACTTCAAAACTAAAATGGCTAAAAATTTTTTATGATCAGCAGTGAAACTGGAGATATTTGGGTGTTAATTAGTTATAATTAAACAAGAACAACAGCATTTTAAAGCCATTAAAGGATCTAACCCACAATCCTATAGAAAAGATCAACCAACTGTAGAAGTTTTATAGTAACTCAATCCTAGGTTTTTTCAACTTATTTAGAATTAAATTATTTAGGCACTGAACGATGTTTGAGTGCAGCACAAAACCAGGGAACAGGAACACTGTCCCAGGTAGGTAGGTAGAGGAGTGAATGTGTCACAGCCAGGACTGCAGATTTTCCTTTAGAGAAGCAATGTTATAAGGCACTGGATTTGATAAATAATCCTTTACCACAAAGTATAGATTAGCAATTAATTATAAAGGAGAAAATAAATCAGAAAAAAATCACAAATTAAATTATGGTTATGATTACATTGGGACTATCACTTATGCTGGGAACACTATATAAAAGTTGTCTGATCACTTTTTAGTAACCATTTAACATGATGAAGCATGAGTCTTTTGATGTCTCAGAGTTTTTTTTATTTTTTAATTTTTATAGATTTTAAAAGTAGTTATGTAGTGGATGTAGATTTTAACGTATCAGTATTTCCAGTAAAAGTAACTACAGCAGCACATAACTCAGGTATCATTTACACACTGAAGTCACCATCATCCTCTGACAAGGAGCTGACATTGTCTACCAGCATAATTAACATGCAATCTTTTACTGTATTATATCCCTTACCTTGTAACATAATGTTTACACATACCAAACCCCATCCCATATCAATCCCTCAAAATTCCGTTAGTTGTTTAGTCTTCTTTTCAAGGTATAATTGCAGAAAAACACCTTAAGGCTTGCACCAGGAGATATCACGACCTTCAAGCCCAGAAGCTTGGAGGAACTCCAAGGACTGTGCATGCTCCGAGGAGGATGAAGATGATGAAGGAGGGGTTCCAAACTCCCCCAGACTCAATTCCCGAAGGGGTATGCCAGGGGGCATAACGGGGCAGAACTAGGGGGTGGACAGATTGGGATTGGATGGACTTTATTATAAAATCATAGAACTAGTGTCCGAGCACACGCGCGGGGGTATGTATTCCTGGGGCCTGAAGGCTCATTAAAGCTTCCACTCACCTCCTATACTAAATTGGTCTGGGGTCTTTTTTTCTCTGCGGTCTTTTAGGCAACACTTTCAAGACATGGATTAGCTTCAGTCTTTTCCTGAAATTGGCTTTCCACGCCTACAAATGCAGAACTACTCTTCAAAGTATTTTGCTTAATCAAATAAATTTCTGAAATGCATGTTAAAAGCATCATCCAAGAAATAATTATTAACAGTATTACCACATGTGCACAAAAGTAATAAAAATGCCTTAATGCCAATAAACATGAAAGGAATTAGAGCTGTACCGATTGTCTTTTCAAATTGCACGTGCTTCCCTTGCCATTCATAGCAACTAGAAATAACTTCCTCTTGGTTTTTGATGAAAACTAAGTATATAACTGTACAACAGTAGACCTATTGTGTCAGAATTTGTCAAGTGCTGACATCAAACACCAATGTATGAAATATCAAAGAGGTAATACTTTAAGGTTTAAAATTAAAAGGGCATTTGCAAAGCTGATATGATTCTTGTTTAGGGAGTAAATATATAAAGTATCTGTGCACAGAAAAGAAACCACTAAAAGACCTGTTAATTTAAAGTAAATACTGCAACCTAATTATCTAAATTTTCATGTTTGCTGCTTATTTATAGATTAAGTTTTAGAAATGTGACATAAGGAATAGTTTATTGCAGCATTAAACCACAGTTTTTCAAAATTTCATTCTTCAAAGGAAGTCTATGCAACTTTTACATACCTGTGCAATTGTTCATCTTTATAGTTCCTTAGATTTACATTTGGTCACTAGAAAAAATAGCAAATATAGCATTATATGAAACTTGTACATTAGGTCTTGATTAGTCACTAAAATTTATTCATTTATATTATGGTTCCATTCACTTAATAATTAGAATTTAAGTTTTCTTGTATCTAATGTTACCTATAAAATACCCTCTCTTTTTTTTTTTCTAATTGAAAAGCCCACATTCTTGCTCCAATAACTGTTCTATTATTTTCTAGAGAAGGACAGGGAATGTGAGGTGCACGCTATGCGTACAAGTCCATAATTCTAATGAAAATAGCAAACTATGACATGGTAATGAAAAATTAACAATTTTGCTCAGTTTCTTCTCTGCAAATAGCAAACAGATTTTGATATACATAACAGGGAAACGGTTTTGTTGTTGTTGTTTTCACTATTAATCAAATTTGTTTAAAAAAATAATCATTTTTCTGTTATAGTTCATTTAAATACTACTTTTTAAAATGGTGTTAAAACTCCTCTATTGATATTTGTAAGATGTTTTAAAAATGATCACACAAAGCCATAATACTATCTTCTGGACCTATCCTCTCTTCATATTATATTTTCCTCTGTTTTTACAACCATCTGTTTTCTTAATTTTTTTAGACTTATTTTTTTTGCTCCTAGTATCTTCTTGGAAAGGATGAAAAAAAGCACATCAAACATTTTTCTTTCCTACCTAAGCAATACAGTTCTACATTTCCAATTAGTATACTAGTATTAAGACATATAGTGCACTAGTTAATGATTAGTAAAACTGACTACACTAGTAACACTGAACCCACAGTGCCAGATTATGAAGCAGCATGTTAACAGTCTCAATTCCTCCATCCTGACCGCTGCCGCTTTTGATGCTCTTTTAGCAGCTTAGACTGCAAGTTGAGCAAGTAAAAAAAGGCAGCAAAGGACCATAAGAGATGCAAGTACTGAGGTGGTAGGAAAGCTGATGCTCCACAGCTGTGAGGTTGCAACTGAGATGGGAGTAGCCACATAAGATGGTGAAGTTCAAACACTGGAATCTGGATCCTGCTGATTCAGGGATTAAAGATGGACCACTGATAAATTGCTCAACACCAGTGTAAGCTAAGATAATGTTAACACAAACACAAGTGGTTAGAATCTAACTGGAAGACACAGTAACTTTCTCATTCTAAAAGACAGAAGTCTCTGGTTTTGAGATATTTAGAATTGTTCGACATGACACTAGAAAACATACTGCAGGAGGCATTTTAAATAGCAGGGGAACTGACAGTTTGACCTAAATTTCAGGGGAGAGGAGAAAAAAAACAAACACTAAAACTAAAAAAATCCTTAGTTGTCAACTACATAAAATTACTCAAATCAAAGTACTACACGGACTAATTAAAAAGTGAGATTCTGAAGAACAGTTTATTGATACAATTTTTAATACTAAATCAAAGGTAAAAAATATCTATTATCAATAATCATAGCTATATAGTAGCATTACAGTAAAAAGTCTGTAAACAGTGGAATTTGGTGGAGCAAAGCTACTGTCATATACCTATTCTGGCCTTTATACAAGAGATTCCTGCTCTCTCAAGTTTATCAGTCCCTGAGAAAATGCACAGAAATATTTAGGGGGATTTTTCTGGGGGGGGGAGGAGTGGGTGGGTGTTGCTTTTTTTAATATAATCTTGATTATATCTGTCACCATTAATCCTGTTCTGTACATTTGTCATCTTTATAGCAACATAGTAAAGACAACAGTAAGAAAATGTTACAAAATATTAGTTAGGAGTAACGACAGAAGGATGGTTTTGATGCACAGAATGACAGGAGCTATTTTGGCTCTAAGACTATATCGAGTACTCAGAAAGTTTTCTTACTCAAAGAAAGTCCTCTGCTTAAAAAAGAGGCAGTCCCTTAAAAGCTGTTCATTAAATATATTAAGATAATGTCCTCCCTGTCAGAGATATTTCCTGTACTTTTTGTGAAAACAAATTAATTTTGTAATGAACTTGATGCTATGGGACTATTTAAATTAGTTCAAAACATACAATAAGACTGCATGCTACTGGAATTTTAATGTGTGGTTCAGTCTAAGCATCTGAAGCTTGATCTGTAACTCACCTCCAGATAATTTTCTGAAATAAAAGAGATTATGGAATATAGTATGGAATTGATATGAGAAAGTCAAAGCTCAAATGTGAAATGGAGATGACAACTCCCTCCCTTCAATTTCATAAAAACAGTATCATGCTTTTTTAAGGTCACCTTCAGTATGGTCCCTATCAGATTCCAATTCCACTCGAGATTCTCTTTATGACTGAGAACTTGGCTGTCTCGAAGATTCATTACAAGTGCTTCTCCTGTATCCTGGAATACAGACAAAAAAAACCCTACAGTAAGTTTCCTTGCATTATGTGTTGTCACACGATATACTTACTGTTCTTATGATAATCATTAAAAGGAATATGCTCCACAGTATTTTGCATTTGAAAGTAAATTCAATGGTTATAGTACTGCATCAAAAAACTAATAGTAAGGAATAATATTTGGGACTAAAAAGCATTAAAACTTATTGTAATTTCACTCCTCAATTTCTAGAAATACAATATAGTATCCCCAAGTATCTAGAATACAAATTAAATGAAAAAACTACAAAGAAATCACACAATGGTTCTGAAATAAAGGAGAGAGTTTGGGGGTGGGATGGGATTTATGTCTCCAAAATACAAAATCGAATTCAGTTTTGAAAAATCAATAATGGTAATACCTTTAAAATAAAGATGTCTTTTGGCACACGGTACTGATCCCTTTTTTGGTGGGTTAAGATAGCTTTCTGAATAATATGATCTAAATGGAGGCTGTAAGGTTTAGGTCCTCTTTTCTTCATCTCATGAAAGCGTTTTAAGCAGTTGAGTGCGACACTTACTCGTCTAATAGAAAAAGTACTATAATCAGTATTTAACAACTGTTATTCAACTAAAGAGCATCACTGCTATATCTTGAGTTAAATAAACATAGCTCAATAAAGAATTCAATAATAATTCCAAAGCAAATAAAAAGAAAATAATTTTCTTTATATGTTTTCAGTCTTGTACTGAAATTATACAGAAAATTATCTTTCAGAATTTCTAGTACCAAAGAATGATATTGCAAAGATGCTAGAAAGTCATGACCTTGTTGCCATTACTGAAACTTGGTGGGACGAATCCCATGACTGAGGTGTGACTATCGATGGCTACAGACTGTTCAGAAGGGATAGGGGAGGAAGAAGGGACGGAGGGGTTGCTCTCTACATCAAGAGGTGGATTGAGTGTGAAGAGCTGTCTCTGAAGAACAGCCATGAGCAGGTGGAAAGCCTGTGGGTAAGAATCAGAGACCGAGGCAACAAAGGGAACCTCATGGTTGGTGTCTACTACAGGCTGCCTGATCTAGGGGAGCCCATTGAAGAAGCCATCTTGCTCCAGCTACAGGAGGCATCGTGCTTGCAGGCTCGTCCTGCTGTGGGACTTCAACCACCCTGACATCTGCTGGGAAAAGTAACACGGTGAGCTGTAGGCAATCCAGGAGACTCCTGGAATGCATGGAGGACAACTCCTTGAGCCAGATAATAGACAGTCCTACCAGAGGGGATGTGATACTGGGTCTGATGGCCACCAATTAGGGACATCAAGATTGGAGGCAGCCTGGGCTGCAGTGATCATGCACTGGTGGACTTCGCAGTCCTGAGGGATATGGGTCAGGTAAGGAGTAAAGTCAGGCTCCTGAACTATAGAAAAGCAAACTTCCAGCTCTTCAGGGAGATTGTCAGTAGGATCCCCTGGGAGACTGCACTTGGGGACAAGGGAGCGGAACAGAGCTGGCAGATCTTTAAAAAAGTCTTCCATAGAGCACAAGAGCTAGTGATCCCCAGGAGCAAGAAATCAGGCAAGGAAGGCAAAAGACCAGCATGGCTCAGTTGGGACCTGCTGGTCAAACTAAAGGGCAAGAAGGAAATACACAGGCAGTGGAAACTAGGACAGGTAACCTGGGAAGAGTATAGAGATGAAGTTTGGTTGTGTAGAGATGGGGTCAGGAAGGTCAAGGTGAAACTGGAGTTGAACCTGGCAGGGAACACAAAGAATAACAGGAAGGACTTCTACAGGTATGTCAGCCAGAAAAGGAAGGTCAAAGAAGGTGTTATTCCCCAATAAACAACACTGGTAAACTGGTAACAACAGATGAGAAGGTCGAGGTACTCAACAACATTTTTGTCTCAGCCTTCAATGGCAACCTCTCTTCCCACACCTCTTTAGTGGATGGACAGCAGGATGGGGACTGGGGGAGCAAAGTCCCTCCCACCGTAAGTGAAGATAAGGTTTGTGACCACCTGAGGAACCTGAATGTACATAAGTCTATGGGACCTGTTGAGATGCATCCCAGAGTCCTGAAGGAATTGGCTGATGTAGCTGACAAGCCACTCTCCATGATATTTGAAAAGTCATGGCAGTCAGGGGAAGTCCCAGGTGACTCTAAAAAGGGAAACATTGTAACCATCTTTAAAAAGGGTTGAAAGGAGGACCCTAGGAACCACTGCCCTTTCAACCTCACCACTGTGCCTGGGAAGATTATGGAACAGATCCTCCTAGAAGCTCTGCTGAGGCACATGGAGGATAGGGAGGTGATTTGGGACAACCAGCATGGCTTTACCAGGGGCAAGTCCTGCCTGAACAACCTTGTGTCCTTCTGTGATGGAGCGAATCCATCAGTGGTGATGCCTCAGAGTTTTTTTTTGGATTTTTTAATTTTTTATAGATTTTAGAAGCAGATGTGTAGTGAATGTAGATTTTAATGTAGCTGTATTATATCTCTTACCCTGTAGCATAATGTTTACACATACCCAACCCTACTACCCCATCTCATATCAATCCCTCTAAAATTCTGTTAGCGTGTTTAGTCTTCTTTTCAAGGTAGAATTGTAGAAAAACACCTTAAGACCTGGACCAGGAGATATCACACAGACACAGCGACCTTTAAGCCCAGAACTTTGGAGGAACTCCAAGGACTGTACATGCTGCGAAGAAGATGAAGATGAGGAAGAAGGGGTCCCATACGCCCCCAGACCCAGTTCCCAAAGGGGCATGTTGGGGGGCAGAACAGGGTGGAACTGGGGGTGGACAGAACTGGGATTGGATGGACCTTATTATAAAATCATAGAACCACTGTCTGGGCGCACGCATGTGGTATGTATTCCTCTAGGCCTACGGACTCATTAAAGGACCTGCTCTCTTTATCTTATCTCATACACTAAATTGACCTGGAATCTTTTTCTCCATGGTCTTTTAGGCAACAGTGGACAAGGGAAGGTCTATGGATGTCATTTGTCTGGACTTCTGTAAAGGCTTTGACATGGTCCTCCAGAACATCCTTCTCTGTAAATTGGAGAGATGGATTCACTGAGTGGACTGTCAGATGGATAAGAAAGTGGTTGGATGGTGGCATCCCCAGACTGGGGAATGAACAGATTGAGAGTAACCCTGCTGAGAAGGACTTAGGGGTGCTGGTGGATGAGAGACTGGACATGAGCCAGCCATGTGCACTTGCAGCCCAGAAAGCCAACCATGTCCTGGGCAGTGTGATCAGCAGGTTGAGGGAGGGGATTCTGCCCCTCTACTCTGCTCAGCTGAGACCCCAGACAGAGTATTGCATCCAGCTCTGGGGTCCCCAGCACAGGAAGGACATGGACCTGTTGGAGCCAGTCCAGAGGAGGCCACCAAGATGATTAGAGGGATGGAGCACCTCTCCTACAAGGAAAGACGGAGAGAATTGGGATTGTTCAGCCTGGAGAAAGCTTCAGGATGACCTAATTTCAGTTTTCCAGTACATGAAGGGGCTTACAAGAAAGATGGAGACTATTTACAAGAGCATGGAGTGACAGGACAAGGGGGAATGATTTCAAACTGAGAGTAGGTTTAGATTAGATTGGAAGAAATCCTTCCCTGAGAGGGTGGTGAGGCCTTGGCACACGTTGCCCAGAGAAACTGTGGCCGCCCCATCCCTGGAAGTGTTCATGGCCAGGTTGGATGAGACTCCGAGCAACCTGGTCGAGAGGAAGGTGTTCCTGCCCATGGCAGGGGGATGGAATGAGATGAACTTTAAGGTCCCTTTGTAAAGAACTAATAGAAGCAATACATGCTTTGCCATCTGTTTGTTTGAACTGCAAGAAGCGAATTGTTTTGACTGTCCAGATGGCCATGAGCCAGGGGATGGCAGTACCTGCACACGGTGCCGAGACTGGGTTTGTGTTAAACATGCCGTTACTATGTTGCTACCACCTGCTGTAAGGCACGCCTCCCCAGACCCTATATAAGCAAGTGCCAGAGATGCGTCCGAGGGAAGAGATTGAAGACACACCGCGGGATCGGGCGGGGGCACGCCGCACGCAAGATCGAAGGAGGGAAACCCTGCCCCCCACATGCACCACGGGGACACGCCGCAGTCACCACACACTGCGGGAATTCCCCACACTCCGCAGAGACCAGAGACCCGAGAGTGAGCCGGATGGAGACACACACCCCCCCCATCACCAAGGACTGGATTCAGTGCTGAGGCCATGGAGGTAGTAAAACTCTTTCCTGTGCTTCTTGTAATTACTCTTTGTAGAGGGCTGGTTAGCAAGACAAGGACATATGGATATAGCTAAAGCTATGGATGAGCTGTTAGAGTATAGAACACGGCCTGTCTAGGCCTGTGAGAAGATCTGAGATAGCAAGGCCATGGCAAGGCTACAGTGTTTTTGTGCCTGCTAGTTGACTGGTAAACAGGACGTTGTGATTAGCAAAACAAAAGCAACTGAGAGCCACCTGTGTCAACAAAAGAAGGGAGTAAAAGTGAAATCAACATTTAAGCAAGAACCAATAATGAGCTTAGCCTTTGCAATATGTATGAGCTAATTATAAAGCGTATATTAAGCTGTTAGCAGTGATCAATAAACGAAGTTTGCTGATTCTCATATTGAGCGTCCCTCTCTTCCCTCGTCGCGACAACTCTTAGCTTTTCCCACTTTTTTCTATTTTCCTTCTTTCTCCCTCTGTCTCTTTTATAGTTAATAAAGTTGAATTATCCTTTTGGATACCAACATTTGACCTAGTTTGTGTCATAATCTCGCTTTCGTGTATATTCAAACTTAAGTCCTCTCTGCATTTACGGATAGAGGCACACTTCACCTCTCTGTACCTAAGTGGATTGGAACACCCTTCCAAACCAAACCATTCTATGAAAGTTTTAAGTTGACAAAGTATTGTGGCAGAAGTATCAGTAGTATATTTCCTGCTCTTTATATCTAAACAGCTCTGCAACTGCACATAAGTAACTCCAGGAAAAGATAGGAAGTAACAGAAATTACATTTGACATGTGCAGAAACAGTTAATTGCAAAATAATGGTAGCAGAAAAAAAACTTTACTGAGTAAATTAAATAAGGAAGTCCAAAAATGAGGAGGTACATCTCCCTTTCTTCCCATAAACAAAAATCCTCATAGGGTAGGAGAGTGGGTTTTTTGGTATTCTCTTCAAACAAATACCAGTGAATTTGATCACCAACTTAAATTCCATAAATTTCATCTATAACAGGATTTACAGTTTTTCAGAGTATGAAACAATGCAGAGCATTTACCAAAACCAGGATCCCTAAATATAACAAACACAACATCCACAAAATTACTTTCTTCCAACAAAACCAGGACTTCTTACTACTCTAACAGCTATGTCCACAAATGCCAAAAACCACAAAAATTCCAAGTAATCCACAAAGATATCTCTCCTGCTCTTCATCCTTTCTCTCCTCCCACAGCTTTGACCAAGTGAAATACCCTGTGAAGGAATTTTGGATATGATTTTTTTTTGAAAATTAACTGTGTTTTCACATATCAAAATCTTTTAGTGACATGTAAGAAACCTTCAAAACTAAAAAGCGGAAGAGTATTAAGTTTTTGGGCAGCACTCTACAAGCAGCATTTATCACTTCACAGTAACAGTTCAAAAAGATTCTTTAATTTCTCACTGACAACACAACAAAAGACAAAATAAAAAGTAATGATACATTTATGATAATACTGACCTGGCAAATCAGATCAGGAGTGGCAAGAGTAATTAACAAAAACATTTCCTATAATTTACTATTAGAAAAAAACACAACACACTCAATTTAAATGGTCTTCTACAAAGAAATGCAAGTAAGACCACTGAGTTACAGAAACACATTTTAAAGACACTAATCTATCAAATTATTTGACTTCTTTCCTCGTGAGGTTTAAATTGTGTGAAGTAGCCAGGAGATGGTATTTTATGACAGAGCATTTCTTAGGTTAAATTGCAAGATTAGTAGATGTATAGAAAAAATCTAAAAAATAAGGAAAACAACATAAAAATGCCCACAGGTTTTTAAAATTTCAAAATTCAGGTATTTCTCAATCAAAGAGGAATAGAAAGCTTTTATAAACATTTGCTTCAAGTCAGATGCCTAAATACACTTCATTTGACTAACATGAGTGCCAAACAATTCCTAATGCTACTTAACATGCCACTGGAGAATGCTGCACTAAATTGTTTCAAATATCTGTTCATATTCAAGTTTTAACGTAATTACTATTGTTACAATTATAATTTTCTTCTGAAGAAAAAAGGGTTTAAAAAACAGCCAGCTTTTGCTCTTGTTCACACTAATAATGATTCACTGATTTGGTGCATAACTATACAATTAGCTACAGATAAACATCAAAAGACAAAAAACGGTACAGACTTTTTTAGTTTCGAAACCATGGAGAGGTCAAACACACAGAACGTATCTCAGGCAGCGCCTTAGAGTTCATTTAATAAAAATTCCGTGCAAGAAAAATCTTGCAATCTATGCAAAAATGTTCCAAAATCCACTATGAAAACTTTGTTTTCAAATTTCTGAAATTCTAAATTGTTACTGTAAATAGATCACACTTTTGGAATCATACACTAGAAACTATTTCCCTAATAAGTGTCACAGAGCATTTCTGTATTCTATTTTTCTTTCAAATAAAGACAACAGTGGTTTCAGCTATAAAAAACCCTCATAATGTAGGTTTTCATTCAACTGCAGGGGGGAAAGGAGACATACATATTTTCACTTTTAAGTATAACTTAGAATTCTTACAGTCTTTTCTCTTTCATGATGTCAAAAGATGCTGCCATATTCATTAGTGTTGGTAAGCAGTGTAGGTGATGGCTGTGAGAATGAGGAAGGATTGTGTTTGCCTAAGAAATAACAGAAGACTAGTTAGAATACCTTAGTACATTTCCAGCCATCTCTTTAGGATCAACATTTGAAGAATCCATCACTTTTCACAAGACTTTCACAAATGCATAGTAACAAAACTACCCTTGACATAATATCAGAGCAATACTTACACATATCATTTAGAATATTTGACCTAATTAATCAATCTCAAATAGAATTGAAAATAACTTAAGACAATATTTCAACTCAGAGTCTTATTTCAGGGCCTTCTCATTTGTATTTTTTGCACTGGTGGTTTTGAAAGTTATAAAATGCAAAAACACACAAAGCATCAGATATTCTTATGTCATGTGTATAAAAGTACTAAAAACCCTAAAATCAGAAACACAATTTAAGCTAAGGATGTTCATTCAATACTTTTGACTACCAATGATTTTGCACCAAAAAAAATTATCTGATAAATAAACATAACTCCACAAGTTACTGGACATTTAATTGCTTTTATTTTGGGAAACATTCGGGCTTTGGGAAACAATTTGGGTAGTTGTGCAAATACTTTTGAAAACTAAAGAATAATGAAGATAAAGAAATTACTTCAATACCGTAAAATTAGAGCACAAATATTTGTTCAATATTTTGATAAATGGTCATCTCAGACTAGTGAATTATCTCTTTAGAAAACTAAAATATATCTATGCTTTGCAGTATACTCAAACTTTAGTGCATCTAATCACTCCCATTCAAATATATTCCAGAAGCCATGAAAAACAGCACACATTAATGCAGATTCCTCTTTTCAAACTACATGGTTGACTGAACACTCAAAAAATCCAAACAGTTATTTAAAGAATAAATAAAGTAAAATAAAATCACTGAAGAGACTAAAGAACAAATTTGTTGTGGTTGTGAACCATGCTGCTGAGTTGAGCTGTTATAAGTCACTGTAGTGATAAGCAATCCTATACCTCAAGATTGTGGTCTTGGTTTTTTTGAGCATTAAGAACAAACCAATCCCACACTGCTGAAATGAGTCTATAGTTTGAAGATGCAGACTATATCTGATAAATCATATTCACATTTTTGTAAGAAAAATTTGTATTTCACAATCTTACTGTCTCTTATAAAGCAGTTTATTTGGGGAAAAAGTTTAAAAAAGAAAACTGATCAAAAAGCACTCTGCTGCATATGCCTCTTCCCATCAAGAAAGGCCATGAAAAAGAAGAATTGTTTTGCAAGAAAGGTAAATCATATCATTTCATGTGACTAACAGTTTCTCAGCAGGCTGAAAGGTAGCAATGGAGTGTATATGAAAAGAGTATCATCTCTATACCAAAATAATTTAAGTTCTGCTCTTCAGGCAGGTTTCTTTTGGTTAGTTGATTGGTTTTGGTCTGGAGTAGGCTAAAGCAACCTGAGCAAGATAAATACAATAGTGCCATGATGGATGGTTATAGGCTCTCCAGGAGGAATCGTCAGGGCAGGCAAAGTGTGTGTGTGGGTGGCATTGTATGTAAGGGAGCGATTGGATTGTATGGTGCTTGCAGTTGGTGATGACATGGTTGAGAGCCTCTGGGTAGGATTAAGGGGAAAGCAAATAAAGTGGATGTTGTTGTGGGAGTCTATTATCAATCACCCAGCCAGGACAATGACACCGATGAATTATTCTACAAGGAATCCAGGGATATCTTTAGATCGGTTGCCCTTGTCCTTATGGGTGACTTTAACTTGTCAGACGTCAACTGGGAATATCATACAGTGGGCACGTTGTTTGCAAACAGAGAGGAACTCATGGGTAAAGTGGTGATTGGTCACTGTCTTGGTCTCAGTGACCACCAAGTAGTTGAGTTTCAAATCATTAGCAGTAGAAGAAAAACTGTCAGCAAAGCTTCATCCCTGGAGATGGGGAGAGCAGACTTTGGGCTGTTAGTAAGGTCCCCTGGGAATCTGCTTTTGAAGGTATTGGGGTCTATAAATGCTGGTCACTTTTTAAGAGCCATCTCTTAAGAGCACAAGAGTAGGCAATTCCAAAGTGTCAGAAGTCAAGCAAGCAGGATAGAAGGCCAGTTTGGCTGAGTGGGGATCTTCTTCTACAACTTAGGCAGAAAAGGAAGGAGTACAGACACTGAAAGCAAGGGCAGGCAGCAAATGATGACTAAAGAGATGCTGTTCACCACTGTAGGGAGAAAATTCATGTGGCCAAAGCTCAATTGGAGTTGAAGCTGGGCAGTACTGTGAAGGACAACAAAAAGGGCTTTTAAAAATATATTAACAGCAAGAGGAGAATCAGATAGCATTGGTCCATTGATTGACAAGGTTGGTCACCTGAAAAATAGGGACATGGACCAAGCAGAGGTGTTCAATGCCTTCTTCACCTCTGTCTTCAACACCAATGATGGGCCCTGGGACCCCTGGAGCCCCCTATTGGAAGACTGTGACTGGAGGAATAATAAACTCCCATCCGATTCTACACTTTTTCGAGATTTGCTGCTCCACCTGGACACACAGGGTTCAATGGGATTCATCCCATGGTACTGAAAGAGTTGGCTGATGCCATCGTGGGACATCTCTCCATTATTTTTCAAGGGTCTTGGAAATCTGGAGAGGTCCCAGCCAACTGGAAGCTGGCAAATACTGTCCCAATTTTCAAGAAGGGCAAGAAGGAAGCCCCTGGTAATTGCAGGCCTGTCAGTCTCACTTCAGTGCCTGGCAAAATTATGGAAAGGTTATTTTGGAAGTTACTGAGAGAGGTAGAGAGACCTTACAGGGAGATCTGGATAGACTAGAGAGTTGGGCAATCACCAACTGTGTGAAATCTAACAAGACCAAGTACCAGATTCTCCACCTGGAACGGGGTAATCCTGGTTATACATACAAATTGGGGAACAAGAGGCTGAAGAGAAGCCCCCTGGAAAGAGATCTGGGGGTTTGGGTTAATGGCAAGTTGAATATGTCAACAGTGCCCTGGAAGCCAGGAAGGCCAATGTCTGGGGGGGCATCAGGCCCATCACCAACTGGTTGAGGGAGGTGATTGTCCTGCTCTGCACTGGTGAGACAGTTTTGGGCACCACAATATAAGAAGGACATCACACTATTAGAATGTGTCCAGAGGAGGCCTGTGAAGATGGTGAAAGGTCTCAAGGGCAAGGCTTACGAGGAGTGGCTGAGGTCACCTGGTTTGTTCAGCTTTAAGAAGAGAAGGCTGAGGGGGGGCCTCATCACAGTTTACAGCTTCCTCGAGGGGGGCAGCAGAGGGGGAGGTGCTAATCTCCTCTCTCTGGTGACCAGTGATAGGACATGAGGAAATGGAATGAAACTGCATCAGGGAAGTTCAGACTGGAAATTAGGAAAAGGTTCTTCACGGAGAGGGTGGTTGGGTACTGGAACAGGCTCCCTGGGAAAGTGGTCAAAGCACCAAGCCTGACAGAGTTCAAGGAGTGTCTGGACAACACTCTTAGTCACAATTTAGTTTTAGGTAGTCCTGTGAGGAGCAGGGAGTTGGACTTTATGATCCTTATGTGTCCCTTCCAACTTGAGATATTCTACAATTCTATGAATAAGTTTACAGTTTCCTCTCATATCTAGCTGTTGAAATAAGTATAAATCCTGTTAGTGTTGATACAGGGGGGTAGGCCCAAAAGAGTTAACTAAGAAATTTGGGCCTGCAAACAAGTTACCAACATCTAAAACGATCTGTGCTCGTTCTGTTCTACTTACTGGACCAAAGCTTAAGCTTATAGTACAAGAACATGAAATAGACCTGGAGGCAATAAATTAGAAATATAACAGGATCAGGTAGACATTTGAATAGGAGAAATAGGCCTGGAGCCAGGGCTTTTTCCGAGCTTCAGTGAGCGGGTCAAGAACAATGGAAAGGAAGAAAGGTCAAACTGAGGAAGAGGAGTTAAAGCCCCCTGCCCCATGGATGAAGATGGGAATGACCCCTTGAAATGGGGTGCCAAGAGAAGCACCGCCCCAAGTTCCGCCTATTCTCCGCCTATTTTTAATATGTATTGATAGATGTTGTAATCGTTTGAATATGCATTTAATCACATCTAAAATTGTATAAAAGTGCTGATTTTCTGAAGAGTCGGTGAGCAAGTTTGTCCAGCGCGAGCTGGCTTGCTCCCAGCGCTGCAAATAAATACCTTTGCTGCTCAAAAGATCAAAGTCTCTGAGCAGTTTCTCAGACCGATTTTTCGGATTCAGTGTGATACTGAAAAGCAGCAGAAACGAACTTCTTAACACCAATTTGTAGATGTTGAAAAGGGCATTCTTCTTTATTCAGCATGCTGGACATTCAGAGGATAGCTACTCTAATCAAACATGCCAAATGACAGTTAGACAGGGCTTTTTATTACACATACTGTTTATATATTCATTAGGTAGTCTTGCTTACTTAATACATATTCATTATTTTTCTTTACATAGTCACATCCTTATTGGAAGCCTTTGTTTGGTCCTTCCAAGTCTTCTTTGTTGTCTTGACCTCAGTTCTTGAGCAGGCACAGCATCATTGTGCTTCACCACCAAAAACTGTAATGTTTGTTCTTTATTTTATCTGGGTACATAGAGCTTAGTTTACATCCTGTTTGTTTGAGTTACATTCCTTATCTAATTCTTGAGGACTTCTCTAAGATTATATTGTTCCTTATTTGGGTATTCCGGGGTACTGTGAGTAAAGTTTCTATTTCTCCTATCAGTGTAGAATGGCAAAACTTTAATCTTGTTGTGGTACAGCATGAAGGAAAAAAAAGAAGCTACTGTAAGAGAGATTTTAAGGACAGGGAAAAGGAACAAAGCAAGGTCCCTTCAACTTCTCTGCAGCAGGAGCTACCAACAGCAGTGTTGAAAGAGTGCTCCAAGTTGGAGTTGCCTGAATGAATAATATGAAGTGCCTAAGCCACATCAAGCTGAACATGAAAACAAGTTTCATCTGCCTAGCCTGCAAGGCAGAAAGCTAAACACACTGCCACAGAGCTACTATAATTTTAGGAAAAGCAAAAAGTATCAATAGTCCTTTTCCCAAACACAGTAACCAATGAGTTTGCAGGGTTCCAGCTTAAAAATAGAACTGATTGCTGAGGCCTATCCTTGGAGCAGAAGCCCTAGCACTTCCAGTACATTCCAAACGACCTTCCTATTGACTCATGATGGTTTTAATATATGAAGTGCCATATGTTGTAATATAAAATAAACTATTATTTTGATGAAAAGTGTACGTACCAAATTTGTAACATAAATTCTAAGCTATATGAGGAAATATCTATTTAAAATGAGCTACTAATACTACTTATTCTCAACAAAAAGTCTTACTTACCATGTGCAAAAGTTCTCCTAAAAGGATAGTTGCTCTAACAGATACATGGTCATCACTACTTGTGATCACTTCAACCAGACCCTTCAAAAAGTTAAAAAAATCATTACATTTAATGTAAAATGTCTTATTTTAATGTTTATAGAAAAAAAGTAGCAAGCATCTATTTAAACTTCAAGACAGTAGTTACCTCTAGAAGTCCATTAGTAATAAAAGCTGAAAGCACTAAAGTCAAGTAATTATCCATGAGATCAGGCCTAAGGAGAAAAATGTATGAAAATAGTTTAGAAAGTACATTTCTTATTGTGCCTGCAAGAAAATAACAAATATTTTTGTCAACAATAACAGAAAACTAAATCAAGAGTTTAGAGTTTGTGAAATGCTCACCTTGACCTGGCTCGATGTGGTAGTATAGTTTTAGCTTCAGCAGCTACAAAGCCATCAGAAAGTCTCCAGCAGTCCTGAAATCTGCTTGGATCTACAACAAAAAAATATGGACAATTGTAATTATAACACTGCATTTCATAGTATTATTTTAGTGGTTCTCAATACATGAATAATAGTTCTTACTAACTGTTATTTCAGGTTTAAAATTATAGAAAATTTTGTCAGAAGGGATCTCTAACAAGTCATCTAATCCACACTCTTGCACAAAGCAAGACTAACTTCAAAGCTAGGACAAAGATCTCATTTAAATATCAACCAAAATAATTAAATTTCCAATTCATAAACACATTGAACTTGTTTACCAGAAAATATCATAAACACCTAACATTTTAAACTGTACATCCATATGTTGCAAAGTAGCCAGTTTGTAACAAATAACAATTTATTTGTTTATAAGGACAGAACAAGGATTAAGCTTGATTATACAACTGTATGGGCAGCTGTAGAGGGTCCCCCCGTTGGGCCCACACGGCCCGGGGCCACCCCGGGGCCACTCCCAGGTCGCCCCCGGCTGCCCCCGGTGCGGGAAAGGTGAGGAGGAGCCTCGCTGGTGTGGCTTTGCGCCCTCGTGGGAGAGGAGAGAGGAAGCCTCGCAGCACACAGAGGTTTGCCGGCCCAGTTTGGGGGAGGGGAAGGGTGCCGGGCAGGTTGTGCGTGGGCCATGGGGGTCCTTCAGACGAGCGGGGGGGGGGGGGGGAGGGTGGATGAGGAAGACCTACATGAAGTGTCACAGGTAAGCGGTGCACAGGAAGATATGAGGTAACACGGTGGAGGGAGGGCAAGGTCAGGGTGGCTAATGGTTTCTTCTGGGGGGTTGATGGTATCGGCCAGGTTAGGGCCTTGAGAGGTACTCAAGCCCCAGGTGGGTACGAGGGCCAGAACGGTTTTGTTCGTTTGTTTGTTTTTGGCTTACCTGCAGCTACTGCCCAGGCCCAGTATGTTCTGGATATATTTGTTACATCCTGCAAGGGTGGTCAGGACAAAGGGTTGTTCCTGGGTATTTCCTTGGGATTGTATATAGATAGGTGGCAGAAAAGCAGGAAGTGAAAGACTTACCCTAATCGTTTCAATAGGAATGAAGGCTGTGTACCCCTATGTGGTTGTGAGATATGCTAGCGATGGTACATGCCTTCGGTAGGGTCGCTCATGCCAGACAGGTCAAAACCGTAGGGCCAGATACAATACATCCTTGGGCAGGATGAGCTCATTAGCCTTTTGGCAGTCATCCTAGGAGAAGGACAACTCTAATCCCAAACTGGGGTAGATGGAGTTCGCATAGCCCTGTAAGGCCATCCATCTAAGAGAAGGACACTCTAATCAAACCTACGTCCTGAGGACCTCGCTGCCACCGTCCAAGCTCGCTCGGCCCTGGCAGATGAACCTTAGGATTAAAGGGTGGGTTCAGTTCCACACATACTGCATCTCACCTAAAAAATCCATTGCGCAGGCTTGAAGGCTTTACCCACATTCACAAAGTCCTGTAGCGACGGGCGAGGGTCAAAACGGCAGGTGAAAGGTGCACTGGAAGCCCCAGACCCAACCCTGCATGCAGGCGGTTCAGGATATTGGTCATTTGAGACTGACCGGAGATGACAGTCTCTTGGGGCAGCACCCTGAATGACCAAGTAGCCTTTTCAAGGACAGCACTGCTGGCTCCACTCAGAGAGGGGCCTAGAAAAGGTGGCCTAAACAAAGCTCATCTCCACTTTCACCCGGTTGGTTAACTGCAGGCCAATGGGCATCTTCTTCCAATGCGGTCACACAAAGATCAAGAGACAAAGGCATACACCTGCCTCCAAAGGTGTTCCTAAATTAACTCTCGCATGCTGGAATATCAGAACCATGCACGATTCTGCGAATAGTGGTCGCCCTGAGCATTGCTCTGCCATAATTGTTCACGAAATATCACGTCTCAACATCGACATAGCTGCTCTCAGTGAAGTTCGTCTTCACGAGGAAGGCAGCCTTAGAAAACAAGGTGCCGGTTACACACTCTTTTGGTCAGGTAAACCTAGAACCGAAAGGCATCTCTCGGGACTAGGCTTCATGATCAAAAACTCTATTCTTCCCAAACTCGAAAACCTGATGACAGGTCATTCTGATTGCATTATCTCCTTCCACTCCACAACAAGTAGCATGTTGTCCTCTTTAGTATATATGCCCCAACTCTCCAAGCAGACCCTGTCGAAAAAGATAAACTTTACACTGACCTGCGCCGCCTTACCCAAAAGGTTCCTGCAGGTGATAAGATCATTATCCTTGGTGATTTCAACACCAGAGTAGGAAAGAACTTTGAAGCCTGGAAAGGAGTATTAGGCAAGCATGGTATTGGAAACTGCAATGATAATGGTCGCCTTCTGCTAGAATTCTGTGCGGAGTAACAACTCACCATCACCAGAAAAATAGTCTGAAGACAACCTTGATGCATCCTAGATCTAAGCATTGGCATCTCATTGATTACGTCCATGATGTCCACCATACCCGTGTGATGCCTAGTTCAGAATGCCAAACAGACCATTGACTTGTGCGCTGTAAACTTAACTTCAATCTTAAGTTCAAAACAAAAAGGGGCTGTATCCCAAGGAGGAGACTCCAAGTTAACAATCTCCACTCAGCCACAGTGAGAGACAGATTCCAGGCAAATCTTCAAACTAGGCTTGAAAATCATTCTAAAGATTCTCTGGATGCCTCTCCTGAAACAATTTGGCACCATAGTAAAAACAGCATCCTGCAGTCCTCTGAAGAATCCTTAGGGTTCTCCTTCAAGAAGAACAAGGACTGGTTTGATGAAAACAATCAAGAGATCCAGGAACTGTTGAGGAAGAAGAGAACTGCCCACCAAGCACATCTTGCACTGTCATCCTGTCATGCAAGAAAAGCAGTCTTTCGTCTTGCATGCAGCAAGCTCCAAGAGAAACTCCGTGACATCCAGAAAAAGTGGTGGATCAATCTAGCTGAAAAAACTCAATTATGCGCAGATACAGGTGATCACAGAGGATTCTATGAGGCCCTGAAAACAGCATACGGGCCTACATACCAGGTCCAAAGCCCTCTACTCAGCGCTGATGGTCAAACGCTTCTGACAGATAAAACCTCCATTCTGAATCATTGGTCTGAACACTTTCAGACTCTCTTCAGTACCAACTATGTAGTCCAAGACTCAGCAATTCAGTCCATCACACAACAACTGGTGAAGTACGAATTGGATACCGTCCCCTCTTTGGGAGAAACCCTTAAGGTCATACAACAGGTGAAAATTGGCAAAGCAGCTGGGGTTGATGGAATTCTACCTGAAGTCTGGAAACATGGGGGCCAAGCACTCCATGATAAATTCCACGAGTTTGTGGTGCGCTGTTGGGAACTAGGCAAACTACCATCAGACCTTTGTGATGCAGTCATCATCACTTTGTATAAGAAGAAAGGTACTAAATCAGACTGTTCAAATTACCGTGGTATTACTCTGCTCTCCATTGCTGGTAAAATCCTGGCAAGAATACTTTTGAACAGATTAATACCCGCCACAGCAGAAGGAATTCTACCTCAAAGCCAATGCGGTTTCAGAGCCAACAGGAGTACCACAGACATGGTATTTGTTCTTAGACAACTGCAAGAGAAGTGTAGGGAACAGAAAAAAGCACTCTATGTAACCTTTGTTGATCTCACCAAGGTTTTCGATACTGTGAGCAGAAAAGGTCTATGGTAGATTTTGGAACGTTTAGGTTGTCCCCCCAAGTTCCTTAAAATGATCATCTCACTCCATGAGGATCAGCGCGGCCAAGTCAGATATGGTGATGCACTTTCTGAGGCCTTTCTAAAAACTAATGGTGTGAAACAAGGCTGTGTTCTCGCACCAACTCTATTCACAATCTTTTTCAGCATGATGCTCCAAAGGGCCACGTCAGACCTCGATGATCAGGACGGTATCTAGATTCAATATCGTACTGATGGAAGCCTATGCAACCTAAGGCGACTGAAGGCCCACACCAAGACCTAAAATCATCTTGTTCGGGAGCTGCTTTATGCTGATGACGCCGCCCTTGTGGCCCACACAGAAATAGCTCTGCAGCGTTTAACATCCTGCTTTGTTGAGGTTGCTGAGCTCTTTGGGTTGGAAGTCAGCTTAAAGAAGACAGAAGTTCTCTATCAACCTGCACCTCAGGAAGTCCCCCATCATCCCCATATCACCATTGGCCAATCAGAGCTCAAATCAGTCCAGCAGTTTAATTACCTAGGCAGCCTCATCTCCTCGGATGGTAAGATTGCCAGAGATAGACAACAGGTTAGCAAAGGCATATAGTGCTTTTGGAAAACTCCATAAAAGAGTCTGGTGAAATAAACACTTGAAGAAAAGTACCAAGATCAGTGTTTACAAAGCCATAGTGCTGTCTACTCTTTTATATGGATCCGAATCATGGGTCATCTACCGCCACCACCTGCATCTTTTAGAACTCTTCCATCAGTGCTGTTTCCGTACAATCCTAAACATCCACTGGTCAGATTATGTGACTAATACATCTGTTCTAGAACAAGCAGCAGTCACAAGTATTGAGGCCATGTTGCTGAGAACACAGTTGCGCTGTGCAGGGCACGTCTCAAGGATGAAGGACCACCGCCTCCCTAAGAACTTGCTTTATGGTGAACTTGCCACTGGTTACTGGAAGAGAGGAGCCCCGAAGAAAAGATACAAGGACTCCCTGAAACAACATCTCAGCCTTGGCCATATTGATCAACATAACAGGTCTACTCTGGTCTCAAATCGGGAGGCCTGGAGACACACCATCTATAACGCTGCTGCTTCCTTTGAGAACGCACTCAGGATCACTCTAGAGGAGAAAAGACAATGCAGAAAGAACTGTGCCTTGCAGAATATACCTCCTAAGGAGTCTTTCTGTTGTGCCTTTTGCAATCGGACATGTCTATCTCACATTGTCCTTATTAGCCACCAGTGTGCTTGTAACAAATGTGGACAGAGTCTTCCCAAATCTTCGTTCGCGAAGCCTAGCCATGATGAATGAATTACCAGAACATTAAAAGTTGAGACTTGCTCCTTCTGGCTCATACTTTTGCACTGAGAGACAAAGCAGAAGATATTCTTCTGCTTATAAAGGAGTAATTCTAAAGATAAAAGACTAACTCTGCTAAATATATAGACATGAAAACACATTCACTTGCCCTAGGAAAAGTAAAAGTCTGCCAAAGTGCATCATAGATTGCTAGCAGATATACAATATATAGAAAAGACCTTTTTTCATAACTTCTGTAACATTCACTAACATTTCTACATTACTAACCCTTCTAACACTTCAAAGAAGTCTAATTTGTAGTAACATATTTACAGTCTTTTGTGTGAATGTTCCATTACTGTTGTTGTATGAAACATACAACTGATATATATTAAGGATGTCAGAAAAAAATTAGACTTCTAGTAGCTCGATTAACACTGAACAGTTGATAAAGAGTTTTAAACAGGACTTAAGAGCACCCAATGAATTCAGTGATGAAACAGTTAAGACTGACATAATTTACAATACAGAGGAAACAGTGAAGGGTTCAAATTTGTACAAGAGCTTAATAGAAAGAATTTTTATGTGAACAAGAACTAAAATACTTACCTACACTAAGAAGTGACTCAATAAATTCTTCTGCAACCATAGGGAGAGGTAGGCGAAATATATTGTAAAGAACTTCAAGCAGACCTTGCTACAAAAGAAAAAAAAAAAAGGCAGAATTTTTATAGATTTACAAAAACTGCTCTTTTTCATTATTAATATTGAGGTTAAGATTTCGAGTGCTAGAATTTCTGTCTTTGTTTCAGGGTTTTTTTTAAGATAACATGCTTATTTTCATAATCTAAGTGAATCTGGAGAGAGATGAAAGGAAGGGGCTTGCTTACTTTACAAGTGCCTAACTCATCCCAAATTCTACAGAAGCTCAGGTTACTTGGATTACAGTTTTTTAGAACAGTACCTCCACCATCAAGTTCTTCATTTAGCAGGTAATTGGGAAGAAGCATTTTTATTTATCAGTGCTTCAAACTCATAACTGCAACTACCATGAATTTGCTTTGACTTGTGGCCAGATTAAAAATGAATTTATGTGCTTCTCTCTCCTCCATTCCCTCCTCTCAGACATACAGGGTGTGATTCTATTCTCATCTTACAAGTAAGGAGCTGAGGCAGAAAAAGTAAGCAACTTGCTTAAGATCATACAGGAATTTTATAAGTGAATTATAGACTTAAACTTGGGTGTCAAATAAAGTTGAGGCTCACGGTCTCATACTGGAGCCACTAAAATGATAAAATTGTTAAAATTTTAATTTTTAATTAAAACATCCAATATTATTCCTATATCAGTACTAAATATTTACCACCTACCCGTATTTCCATATTTGGTATACAGAGCACCCCAATAAGAGACTGAATCCCAGAATTTCCAGGTTTGCACAGACTGATAATACCTAGAAAACATTAAATACATAATATTCCATTACCAATCAAGGAAAAAAAAAGCATTAAACACATTGTTAAATTTGAATTCATTTGAGTATTATTTTGATAAAAATTAGTAATCACTTTTCACCTTTATAATGTCATGTCTTACTAATCAATGTTTAACAAAGCTTTCTAATCACAAAACTTTATTTCTTTATTAAAAACTATAGCTACTTTTACTCTTTCTACTGTGAAGAGTATTCTCGAATTATCTGCAAAACCAACATTTACATGGAAGAAATGGTAGAAAGAAAAGAAAAAATTGTTAATAAAGAATAATTCCTAAACCTGAAAGATGTGCATCATCATGGCAGAACTCTGAGCAGTTTCTCCATCAAAAGCTGTATCTTAAACTAACAAATTATTTAGTTACCTTTAATCTTAGGTGAATTCTAAACAGCAACTTTAAATATACTTGGAATAACATTCTCTGTGCACCATTTTTAATCATCTTTGCCCAAATGACATGTGCTTATCTCCAGAATTTTCACAGAATCATAGATTAGTTTAGGTTGGAAGGGATCTTTAAAGGGCATCTAGTCCAACCCCTGTGCAATGAGCAGGGACAACAGTTATATCAGGTTACTCAAAGCCCTGTCCAGCTTGACCTTGAATGTTTCCAGGGATGGGGCATCTACTACCTCTCTGGGCAACCTACTCCAGTGTTTCACCACCGTCATGGTAAAAAATTTCTTCCTTCATCTTTTCAACACAGTTGATTTTACTTTGCATAAAATCTCTTATAATTTGGTCCTTTTACATGATGTTTTTGCTCAATTAGTTTAATATTTCAATATTAATAGGACAAATCCTCAAATTGTTCATAAATGTTAAAGAATGCTCCCTGAAGCTAATGATTACATTAAATTTCATCCTCAAATTACAAGGTTGCAAAAACCTTGCTCATTTGTCTTCATAGTTTACAGAATAAATTAAAACTTACAGTAACCTGCTATCCAGAAAACAAACACGTTTGTCCAAAATGCAACTTTAAATGAACAAAAAGAAGTCAGGTTTGCACACCTTTTCATCTTACAATAAACCCAAACCTTCATTCACTAAAAATTACTAAAAGATGAAAAATATCACCTATTCATCTATTTATTTTCACTAATAGAAATTTAACTTTAATGACAAATGTTTTATATGAACTTGAAGAAAGTCTTCAAGTTCAAAACTTCCATGTCACAAAAACTTATGACAAGCACATGTGGCAACATACACATTAATGGCATTTAAACATGCTCCTCTAAACACCTTAACAAGAGCATATAATGGCCTGTGGTGGGTTGACACTGGCTGGCTGCCAGGTGCCCACCAAGCTGCTCTATCACTCCCCTCCTCAGCTGGACAGGGGGAAGAAAATACAGTGAAAGGTTCGTGGGGCAAGATAAGCTATCCCAAAAGCCCACCGATGTCCTTTTGGGTCTTTGAAATACCCATTCTTAAGGTAATCGATACCCAGGATACATGAGGTGTCTGGACCAGTCATAATGGGGTGTTATTGCCATTCCTTCCCTGTCAAGCTCACTTCAGCTTCCAACACCATCAGCTCTTGAGAACTGCCTGTCACTCCAGCAATAGAAATAGACTCCGCCCCCACATGGCCTGATGGCATTAGAGTACATTGTGCAGCAGTGTTGACCAAAGCCTTGTATTACTGTCAGTCTGATGTGCCAGGTCATCGGATCCACACACTCCAATAGACACAGTTATCCCATGTTGTTACACTCCGTATTTTAAGCCACAAGCTGCCCGGAGCGGTTAGTTATATTTAAGACTTTAAAGTTTGCTCACCAAATTTTTGAAAAGCCTTTGGTTCGTTATTACCTTGAATTTATGTCTGGAGAAAATGTTACTACGTTTTCTCTAAGATAATTTCTTTTAATTTAGTGAGAAAATAAGACATTTTGACAAAAGATTTTACAGGGATAACATATAAACCAAAGAAAAGCATTTCACTAAAAAGCCCAGCACAAAGATCCAGTTCACAAAAGCACCTACCACAACACAATCAATACACTAGCTTTAGTAAAACACAATTAATTGGTTTTAAGTCACCCACAAGAGAAAGAAAAGAGTAAAGGAAGAAAAGAGAGATTAGGAAAAGAAAGAAGTAAAGAAAGAGAGAAAGGGAGGAAAGAGAAATAGTTACTGCCAAGAGGTCACTTGTTGGTTGGTCCCAGGAGAAAGGCAGACTCCCCAAAATGGAGACCCTGTGTACCTTTTTATAGACTTTGGCTACTGTGGTCATGCCTTTCAGGCAGGACATCTGGGTCATTGACCACTCAGTGTCCTCCTAGCCAAAGTGAGGGGTGCCACAGACAATCAGAGGCTCCAGGGGGCATGGTGTGGGCAGGCTACTAGGCAGATCTTCCTTGATTGACAGCCCAACCACATGGTTCTCAGTGCTGCCATGTGCTCTTCATGGATGCAGTTACATTGGCTGCAGGCCCTCTGATTCTGCCATGAAGCTGCAGATCATGTGTCTTCCAGCTCTGCCAAGTGCTCTGTGGGTAGGCCTTATCATGTACCTGCAGGTCTAGCCTAGCCTAGCCCTTCCCCCCCACACACACTCCCAGTGAGTTGGCTCTGACCCATATGAATATATAATTCAGTGAGATTCTGTACTGGTTTAAAAGTTAACCAGCAGGGGAAACCAACCCAACTCAAAAGAGAGATTACAAGTCAGAATAACAATTTAATCAAATAATACAATAAGTACAACCACACAGACAAGCAACCGGCCCTAACCCACAAAGCCCAAATGTACAACCCAGCACCCCGGGGCACAAACAAAGCAGTGCTCCCTAGGCCTTCCCCCTTGAGTCCAAAGCAAAGGGAGAGGGGAAAAAAACCTGCTGGTGGGAGAGCTGCTGCAGTCCGGCCAAAAGTGGTGATTGCAGTCCAGTCGAGGGTGGTGGTGAGCTGCAGTCCTCCTCTGGATCCCATGAGTGGTGGTAAGGTTCTGAAACTCCAGGTTTATATATTCTCCAGCTCAGGTAGGAATGCTTAGTCCCTCCCTCAGAGCGGGGAATTCCATAAAAGGATGCTCAGTCCTTCCCTCAGAGTAGGGAATTCCCCTTTTGGGTGTGAGGGTGCTCAGTCAGGGAATTCCACAAAAGGGCATGAGGAGAGGAACATCCCCCCACCTCGCAGGTCTCTACTGACAACAGTTCCTGGGAAATGGCATGGAGGGTTATAGAATACACAGTTTTGGGTTACACCCATCCAGTGATGAATCGGTCCCAGTTGTTCTAACTAGGACAGATTCGAATCCAGTATGTCACACATGCCTATACCTGGCTAGAGGCAGGGCCCCTCTAGTGCTGGTTTTAGTGGTTGTGACTTTCTCCCTGTGCATACATCCAGGAGGTCCCTTCCAGAGGACTGGACATGTCATCATCCCTCCTACTTTGTCTAGGAGCTTGCCTGCAGGAAACTGAAGCTACATCCATCCTCGATGAGTTGCCTCTAGTTGCCATTTATTCCTTTAACTCCTGTACCCATGTTGCTAGAGCAGAGGTGGGTTTCCCATCCCATCTCCTCATGTCTTTTCCATGTTCATGCAAAAAGAACTGCAGGTTGCTCTGGGTGGTTGTACAAGTTTGGAGCTGGCTTCCCGTCAAGTCTCTGAAACTCGACAACAGAGCCTGTTTCCCAAAGAGGGAAGAAAAAAAAAGAAAAACCAAAAAACCAAAACTATAGCAAAAATATATATTTTACATATAAAACAGATATATACAGGGAGAATACTACATACCTATAACCCCAGAAACCCCAAATAGCTTCCTAAAAGGGAAGAGGGGAAGGGAAAAGGGAAAAAAGGATGAAAAGGGACAGAAGTAAAACAGGTATGCACAATCTAAAAATCCGGTAAACCAGCAAAATAAAGAACTGGCAAAATCTCACCACTTCCCTTGAGAGAAGCAGGATGGTTGAATGCAGCCCAGCACTTTCCCCTCATGCGTGGCAGACAACAGCAGTCGATACAGGCCTCAACTTCAGATAAGCAAGACCACGTACGGATCTACTGTTCTCGAACCTCGCCGGAAGAGAAGAAAGTGAGTTCTCTTATCTATGCCTACATAAAGGAATAGCATGGAATACTTCCTGGGTCACCTTCCTAGTTCCTTCCTGGTTACAAGCTGGTCTCCAGGAAGGCCTAGGGTGAAAACTATCACAGTGGTGTACCCCTTCTCCCTAGCCAGGGGATGCCTGTTCTGAATAACAGGGGTTCTAGTTTGCATTGAGGAGACATGGACAATGCTCTCCTTGAACTCCTCTCTGAGTTTCTTGTGGTAATTTTTAACTTCCTCTGTTAAGAGTCCAGAGGTCTGCAACCAGTTGCTCCACAGAAGAGATGTGGACCCATAATGGGGTGTGAACAATCTCATCATAGGTCTGGAGTTTATTCATCATAGCTCCCACTGTCTCTTGGTCCTCCTTCCATTTCATTGTCATGAAGAAATTAAGAGTATACTGATGGCCCTTGGCATGCTACTTTTAGCCACATTCATGAGGTGCATTTGACCCGGTCTAGATCATTATTGGATTGCTGATCCCCTGCAAAAAGTACCTCTAGCAACGCAATTTCTCTCAGGTGTAAGATTCCTTCCTCCATGGTCTCCCAGGAGCAATGACGCCCCTAGAGGTCCTCCCTGTAAGCAAATCTCTCTCACACTTGTTAGAAGCTGAAGGGGTTCTGATTTCCTCACAAACCCCTGATCAATACCCACATCCTAGGTCAGAGATCCCAAAAACCTTGCTTTGGTACCGCCAAGCTGCACGCTTTCACCCATAAGATCCCAGACTTGGATCAAACAGGTCAAAATGGGCTCACTCGGTTGTCAAGCGACGTCTTTCCACAAATTGTGGACAGTATTAAATGAAAGAGATTCAGTGATTATTTCTGGTTCTGGATCTACTGTTTGTGAGGGTCTTGCCTCCCCATCATCATCTACCAATTTGGTCTTATATTTTCTCTTTTGGACAGGGGTGACTTCTATTGGCTGAGGTTGCCCTTCTGGCTTAGCCACACCCTGAGTTGCTGTGGTGTCAGGTATTTTGTTCCCTTTGCTTTCCTCCTGGAGGTGCTGCACCATACTGAGCAGCTTTTGGTAGGCAGTGGCCAGGGCTCCGCATGCAACCACAAGCTGCGTAGATCTACCACAGCACCTTTCCCTCAACGATCTCATCACTTTAACAGGATCCTGCAGTTGTTCAAGAGTGAACTTCCAGGTCATTGGAGCAGAAAAGTTCTCCAAGAACTTACCCATGTCCTCCCACAACCCATGTCACTCAGTTATCCACCCCTGGGATGGGCTTCTGGACACCTTCCCAAGAGATCTTGATCCTAGTTTCACGGATGAGATAGACCATAATGATGCAAACTTGCAGACATACCACAGAGTAAGATATCTCTAGCATCTAGAGGGAATTTAAACTTTTCAAAAGCTGTTGTAGCGGACCTGAAAGGCAAATGGGTGAAGGATTGGGAAAAGTCACTCCCCTGCGCTTCTCCTCCAGGCTGGGTGCCATTATCAATAAACCCCCAGAGGTAACAGCTTAGGCTAGGGAAGGAAGACAACCCCAAAAACACATTACAAATGAAACTTATAGGCATTGAGTTTACAGCACTATGAATCCAGGTTATGAACTGAAAAATAGACAAGGTTACCTTGGTTTTAAACCCCAGTTCGAGAAAGACACCTGTGAACAGCAGATACGTATACAGGAATAAATGCCAAATAAACACGAGTGAATCGAACAATGTGATGACTAAGGAGTTCTATATGCAATACACAAATGGATTGCTCAAAATTGTTATTTTTCCACTCCTTTCTCTCTCTCTCTCTCTCTCTCAATGCCTCATGTTGGGAAAAGCCAATTAATATTGTCTTGGTTTAATGACAATATATATTCAGGAGGTTGAGACCTCTAATGAGGTGAATGTGAGTCCATCCCACAGGCAACAGTTGTCCACAAACTGCTGCAATGTGGGTCACTTTTCCATGGGGTCAGTCCTTCAGGCATAGCTCCAATGTGGGTCCCCCACAGGGTCACGAGTCCTACCAGGAAACCTGCTCCAGCATGGGCTCCTCTTTCCATGGGTCTGCAGGTCATGCCAGGAGCATGTTACAGTGCGGGCTTCCCACGGGGTCACAGCCTCCTTTGGGCATCCCTCTGTGGGAACAAGTTAAACCAGAAGCACCTGAATTCAGTTAATTAGAATCAAAAGGAAGTGTTTCGGCCTTGGAGCTGAGAAGGAGCATGTGAATCAAAACATTGAGTTTGCAAAAAGTTCTGGGAATTCTAGTCAACTGAATGACAACACCAGGTGCTGTTTACAAAAGAACCCTAATAAAGGGGTGTCATGGTTTGAGATTGGCCCCCCCTGAGAGTCAGGGGCTCAGAGGTGATTGGGTGCCAGGGCAGTGTTCCCTGGAGAGCCAATCACCACTCGTCTTGTTCGCTTCTGCTCAAAATCATATATACACAGCCACCGGAAGCTGCTGGCAGTGTTTCTGTTGGTGTCTGCTGCGTGTAGGTGTAGAAGGCCAGGGGGTGGCTGGGCTCCTTCTTCCCCCCCTCTGGGGAGGGGGGGGAGAAGGGAGCCCTGCGGCCCCACCAACTCTGCCTAGGCCAGAGTTAGAGGCAGCATTTGGAGTGAGTGTTTGTGAGGGACGTGACTCACAGCACCTGAGGTAAGAGGAGAGAGGCAGGCTTTGCAGACAAGCCCTCTTCCCCCTCCTTTCTGCAGTTAAGCTGTGGAGGGGGACCTTTTCTTTCCCTCCACTGTAAAGTGGAGGAGAAGCTCAGCATTTGAAGCAGAGCCAAGTGGACGGGCTGATAATAAAACAGCTCGGCACTCGGAAGAAGAATCCCAGGTGAAATTGGAGATGGGCCAAGAGCTTGGGAGTTGCCCTGTTGAGGTTCTGACCGGGGGCAGCCAAAAACTGACTCAGAAGACGCTTGATAAGCTGAACTACACTGCAGCAGCCTACGAACTGAGGTATGAGACTGAGAAAGAGAGATCACACAGCAGACCG